>NW_009198660.1:7814-91076 GCF_000690835.1 Fulmarus glacialis | reverse complement strand
TTTGGGAATGAGGCAGGTTTAGAGGAGCAGCAGCTGGGCAACTGTAGGCCAGGACAGAAAACTGAGTTAAAAAGGACAGTGAGGGCTAGGATAATTTGATGGGTGTGGGAAAGTCATTGTGGGAAAATTTGTATAAGTAGGAGGCAGAAGAGTCTAGATGAGTGGAGGGGTAGGTACCCTATGGGGGCACAGGAATAAGGGGTAAAGGGGAAAAACAGAGGAGGAGAAAGCAATGAAGTAGTAGATTTGTGTTGGAGGAAATGAGGCACAGGCAAGATAAAGTTTCTTGCCAAGATTACCAGAAATTCAGGTCTAAAGGAAGGATTTATTGGGTGATGAGTTGGGACAGTGAATGCCAGGTAGGACAATCTGATGTCCAGTTCATTAGCTTACCTGGAGCAAAAGGCCTGGATAGGAGCTACTGAAATTATGATGGAAGAAAGAGCAAGGGAGAGGGAAGAGTTTGTATCTTCCCTGCTGCAGGCATTTGAGAAAAGTTGCTGGAATCTCTGTCAGAGCAATTGCAGGGAGGAGATTTGTGTTTTATTTACCTATTTAAAGATATTTTCTAATTCAAAGTTAGTATGTCACATGTTTCAAGTACAGATGCCTTCCCTAGGAGATAAAGTAATCAGGCAGACTTCTGTCAAAATAACTGGTGAATTGTTTTTAGAATTAGCCTTACAACTAATTTCAAAAACTAATTCAGCAGATTCGATCTTTGAATTTCTTGATTAGGCAACACCGTTTTCCCAGTCCACGTAGACCTGTCCTGGCAAGACACTTAAGTCAATTTTCTTGTCCCTTTGTACCACCAACTCTCTTTGAAAGGATGGGACAATCCCAAGAAGGATCTCTGCTCTGAACAATAAAGCCATACTTTTATATCATCAGTAAAAACCTTGTTCCACATTGTAATCAGATCAGGAGGAGGCCCTTTTGAGCCTGTGCTTATTACCTAGTGATAATATAAGGTTCTTAATGAATACAGATATTCTTCAGTGTGATTAATGTTTCTACTAGCTACTTGCTCTGTAGGTAAGAACCAGCCCCATGTTGCAGTCACAGGTGCTTGGGAGTGCTGCTGCGAGTTCGGTAACGAATGAGCTCTGACTTTTGCTCCTTGGATTTGCCAGCACCATTGCTGCCAGATGGGTATGGTTCTTTCCGCCACAGATTGATGATGCTGCATTGCATCCCTGGGCTCGTTCTGCATTCCCACAGCTGCCTTTTCCTTTGGCGGGTGAACCAAAGGGCCTCCTGCAGGCAGGTTTTCTATCTCACCCATCTGAGGATAGGAGACTGTCTTTTTTTTCACTTTAATCTGTTACTGTTCTTTGTTTTTAAAAAGATGTTCCCTCCACCTCCCAGTGAAGCTGAGGTCACCTTCAACCTACCTACCTTCTAGTTTGAGAAATCTTCCTCCATTATAGTCCAGTTAGAAGTCCATTGCTCTATTAGCCAGTCAGCTGTGCCATCTTATCCCACCTCTATCCCACTTCACCCATACCGGCCTTTCCATTATCTGACCTACCCCACATTCTTGTGTTGCCATCTCTAATTATTCCAAACTCTCCTACATTTAACAATGTATGTGCTTGATTTTCCTCTTTCGTAACTCTTCCCTAAATGTTGCACTTGATATCCTCACTGGATGTACTCTGGCCAAGGCTTCTTAAAGCATCTACTTGCTATTGGCCTTCAGGGCTATCGCTTTAACTACCTCCAGTCATTGTACCTGAAAGAAGCACCCTTTCCTGCATAGCCCAGCTCCTCACAGAGCAGTCGGCTCCTTTCCTTGCTATGTAACCAGGAAGCCTGAGCTCTGTGGGGAGGGGCAGCCCATGTCTGACTATAGAGATAGTGAAACCACCAGGCTGCACCCCCGAGCTCAGCCTGGCTCACCATTGCTTATGAGAAGGAGACGGTCCCTCCACTGCCAGTCTCCTGACCTTTCTGTTCTGGACTGTCTTACAATAAATGTTAAATGCTTCACATGAAACTAGAAATCAAAGAAACTTTTGAGGGAGAGGGGAAGATAGAGAGAGGGTGAGTGGGCATGTGGATAGAGTTTTACTGGGGCTCACCTGCCTACTCAAGTCATACGTTTTGACAGCACACTAATGCTGCTCACACCCCTTTATTATGGAGAAAATGGAAACCTTTTCAGACTGAGATGCTTAAAATAGGCTCCTAAATTGATGCTTAGGCATATAAATAGAAGCAGTTTGATTTCCAGCAATGCTGAGTGTTTTGGCGATGCCAGTGTGGAAGAAAATGCTTTGTGTACAAAAGCGCATTATTAGAAAATATGGAGGTTCAAGAATTGTTATTTACAGACAACCAGTTAGAATCAGAGAATTAGAATCTTTTTTTGGGTCAGCTGGGCTTGGCTCATCTTTGGCCTCCATCTTTCATGTTTTTATTGATGATTTGATGTAAAAGTAGTGTCTGTTATTATTAGATAAATATGTCTACCATTTGAATCTAACTTCATCATGGGATTGGAACGAGAAAGTGAAGGTCTTTGTAAGTTTCGTAGTATCACACTTCTGTTGTGTCCCTTGTAGAGATGAAATGTCTGCTGCTGTACCACAGTGATCCTGCAGCTGATTCCAGCTCTCCCAGAAGCTGTGATTCACAAGGCTCCTAGTTTTTCCCATAGCAGTCCCTGCAATCCTTTCTAGAGGAGTGCAAGAGAAATGTAGTTGAAGTTATTGTAACTTTAGCCTGTGCATACCACTATCTACATCTACATCCAGAAGGACCTTTTGTTTGGTTGGTTTTGCTTTTCTCACATGGATTCTGGGCGGACTTCACAGTAGGGCAGTTGCCTTCCCTGATTTCCTTCTCTCTCTTCCCTGTCAATCTCTATGGAGATTTTCTGTAGAAATTACCCTACTATGAAGTGAGCCGACTGCAGTGAGGAAGCACTTGTTTTTACATGCAGGCTCCACTCCATGCAATAATGTGGGATGGTGAATGGACCAGGATGCCAGATCTAAGCACTGATGAATACACCCTCAGATGTACCTAATGTTATATGAGTTATTGGCATATCTGCCTAAATACAGGTTTTGGCCCCAAAGCTTAGTCACTGAAATGGATTTTTGAGGTGTCTGGGAATGCTATAAAATTACAGCTTTTTTTTAATGACAGTGCCACTGAAATTGTAACTATGAAATACAGTAGAAAAATCAAACCACTCAACAGAGGACTCTCTGCCTTGTCTGTGCGAAAGATAACCTAGTAAAATGGATATATTCCATAACAGCAATTAAAAATACGTGTTTTTTTCATTTCCTTTGGAAAGTGAAAGCAACCTGGGGTAGGTACTGGCAAGTATGAGTCCTAAGTTGTTTCCCTCCAAAACTTCTGTTTGGCTCTGATTAATTCCTCTTTTAGGTTCATGAAGACTCTATTTCCATTTGGTTTTTGTCTCTTCTTAGAAGAGATAATTTCCTACTGCAGCCTTCACTCGCATAAGTAGTTGAATCCATTAGGTTATTTGTATTAGTATGGCCTGCAGATTAGGGTCTTAAAACAGAATATAACCAAATGAATCATGGCTCAAAAAATTACAATTTTCATATGCTTAGCATAATTTTTTATAGAAAAATCTTGTTGTATTCTTTCTATTAATGCAAAACTTCAGTTAGATACTGATCAGCTGACTCGTAGTCAGGAGCCTAGGTTATTCTTTAGGTAAAGATTCTCATCAAATACAATGTAACAAAAACTTATTTTCTTGATCATATATTGTAAGCTATAAATATATTCTATAGAATCTATGTATCCATAGAACTAATGGATAAGAGTTCTCATATTTCCTTCATGTGTTTAAAAATGGTCTTATGTGGTAGAATTCTGACAATATTTTGTGTTTTATTTGAAGGGTTTGGGGTTGTTTGTTTCTTAAATGCTTAATGGCAAGTTGAAGATAACTTTTCAATGTTACAAAATTCGAAAAATTTTTCAAGGAAATAACCTTGAAAGTTCACAAAGAGGTTATAAAGAAGACATAAAGACTGTAAAATGTAATAAGATTTATAGTCATTTGCTGAAAGCATTTAAATATATTGACCCTTGTGTTAGTATAGGCCTTTTATTATTAAGTGAATACACGCTTGATTTTAATTGCTTCTTTCATGTAAGAGTGATTTTATGAAGTTTAGCTTAAAATGATTAACTTTGAAATATTACATATCATGGGCAGTTGAGATAAATTTAGATGAAAGAAAGGTGAACCATTTGTGATTCAAACAGGGACATAAAACAGATGATACTGATTATATCAGTGGGTACAGAGCTAAGCCATATCCTGGGAGTGACACCACACAGACTGCAGGGCAGGTTTTCTTCTAGCTCAGATTGCTGGGAGCCCAAACCAAATATTTACATCACCGAGCTCAGCAAGAATAAGACAGCAGACCAATGGCCTGTATTAACATAAATTCTTTAAAAGACATAAAGAGGACCATTGCGGGAATGGTCAGACAGCGAAGTCCAGGTCCCCGAACTCTGCTCCTGGCTCCGTATGTGTTATTGAATGTCTCGGTTCTTCTGGTTTCCATTTGTGAAAGGAGACTAGTATTTATTTACCTTTTCAAACACTTTGGGATCCAAAATTGCTTGACATTAATAAGCTGTTTACAAGCCACGCTCTGGCAGATCTCCTTTGTACTTCTGGCATAGGAGTCACTCTGGCAAGGAAGTGAGATTGGGGTGACCTGACATACCCTTGTAGTACTGAGGGAGCTCAGGGCTGCTTTACAGTTGATACATGCTGTCCACCAATACAGACATAGTGCAGAGCAGCCCGGAGACAGCTGTGAGCAGCTGTGAGCGGTGAGCCTTGTAACACACTAGGGGCCAAGTCATCTGCATGCCCTCCCCATTGCTGTGTGCACAGCGGGGGCCATAGGCAGGCAGTGGGGACCCTACCCACCTGCTCTGCTGGGGAAAGGGCACCTCCCCAGGCCAAGGGGTTGAAGAGGATGAAAGGTGAGAAATGTGGCCAGTTAAATGAAGGTGAAATGCTGGAGACTGCCAGGCAGACTCTTTTGGAGAAGGCTGTTCTGCATGTAAGGTTTGTTCATAACAAACTGGACTGCAGCCGCGCTGTGAAAGTAAATGCCTGTCCCCCAACAAGAGTTTCCTGCTCCCTTTGAGAAGCTTTGCATAGCGCCAGTGGCCAGAGATGCTGAATGGCTCCCCAAAGTTATGAGACTTGTCTTTTAAACCTCATGGCACTAAAGTGGTATGTTAAGCTCTTTCTTGTCTGGTGGTTTCTTAACATTTTTTGGGCCCTGACTAGGCTTCTTCACACATATCACCCCTTAAAACCTAGTGAGACTCTCGAGGGCCTTACATCCCGTTGTACCTTGAGGAAAAATGTGCAGAGATCATGATAGCAGGCAGTATTTGACTTCATGTGGTCCCCTCTCCACCCCCAACTATTTCATACTTCTGGGCTGCCTGGACCATGGCTGCTGCTGAGTTTGAGCTTTCCTTTCCGTTCCAGCGTTGATCAATGGAGGCAGAGCAACTCAAGCAGCCACTAATGCAGATAATGCATCTGATAAAAGGCATTATGGAAATACAAAAGATGATACTGTCAGTGTGCTTAAGTACCAGTACTGTTCAAAGGTTCACATGATAAATGAGTTGATTTGTAATTCTTCTTTCTCTTTTCCATAAAATAACAATCTTCTGTTACAGTGAAAATATTAATTAAACTGAAAGTTAAATTGCTTCTGTTAGATGGACCCATTTTCTAATTCAAACCCTTAAATAGTGACATTAGGATCATTCTACAATAACAGGCCAATATGGTGTCAAAGGGAACATTACTTCTCCTGGCTGTTCTTTAGTAGTGAAAAAAAACAGCAAGAACTTGTTTACATGCAAATGTCATCTGTATAAAAAGCAGGGAAATGCTCTAAAGAGAAGATATTATTACAAAGGCATAATTTTCCAGAGGCAGAAAAAACAGAGGAAACATTTTATGGTCATCAGCAGTCTCTCCATAAATCTGTACCATCAGGCATGCTGTGAGGTTGGCATGTATACTGGTCTAAAAAAAGCCTGAGACCCTCAGCCTGGAGACTAAGAAGAAGGGGAAATGCAAGCAATGTGTCAAAGAATTTGCCGTCTGTGCTGAGCAGAAACCAGATGTTTTTGCTAGTAATTATTATTATGATAATTCATTTAAGCAGGAATAAAATAGGGCATGATTGTTTACTGCAACCTCTTTTCCCTAGACAGGCTGGGAAATGAGAAAAAAATCTCAGAGGTTTTACTCCTGGTTAAATGAATAATTTTTCTCATTTAACCAGGAATAAAATGGCAACAAAAATAGTTTTCATACATACTGCAAGGTATGTATGAATAGGCATCATACACTTCTTTATTCGAGAAAGTCACTTGGGGCTGTTGAGGAATGTTAGGGAAGGTCACTTTGAATTTTTTTTTTTTTTTTTTTTTTAAACATTTTGCCTCTTGCTGACATGGGAGGTGAACAGTGGAAAAACTGGAATGTCCAAAGACTGGCAAAAAATTAGGAATAATCTACCCTGGCAAGTCTAGGTGGTTATTTCAGGTGAGATTCATCTATTGGGAATGGACTGTGCGGGAAAGCCTGTTGTGAGCCAGGCTTCTGTAGGTTATTGCAGGATAATAATTGGATTTTGCTCTAGAATCTCTTACAAATGTTGATTTCACATGTGTACAAAAGTTCAGAATTATTAAATCCCTCTCAGTTCCTGGTGTTTGATTAGGAACTCTTAGTAAGCAGAAAGTCATTTTTTCCTCCTCCTCACTCCCACAGGATAAGAATAGCTACCAGTGGGTTTTTTGTATAGGTTAGAGAATAGTGTCAAGCAAGTGCTCAGCAAATATAAATCTGGTTAATCTGTTTAGTCTGAGAAGAAAAAGTATGGTTTTCAGCTGCTATCCCTTCTGCAAGCATTAAGTTGGAAGCTTTGAGAGAGTTAAGTAAGTCCTATAGAAAAATTAAAATCTAAACAGAGTCTGGAGGAGTTTAATCGAGCAAGTGCATTATTGGGAGTCTCTCTGATGGTGAGGGTTAATTTATCACCCTGAATCCAATCACTTTATAAAAAGCCAGCATGGGTTTCATTTACTTTGATGAGGTTTATTGCAAGATTCCAGAAAATCAATTTTACTGTGAGCCATATTAAACCCAGGGGAATATAAACACTATATGTACTACACATAACTTTTTGTTATTGCTTACTGGATCACTGGGGAAATTATATGTTTACCATGAAGAAGGGTTATGGCTACATTCGTTGTCTTGGGTAACTCCCAGCCTGCCCATCGTTGTGAAATAAAACAAAATGGTGGAGTTCAGAATCAGCACTTAATTTGTCTTCATATAGCCTGAGGTATAGAAACGCTCAGCAGTAGTGACTTGATTTTCCAAAGGGCTTTAAATAACTGTTATGTTATATACTATCACTCTGTTCTTTCACAAACAGATGGTAAATGCAGGCAATACGTATGCTGCTGTTGGTTGACCAAGCCCAGGTAATTCTTCCTCCCAGAGCTCTTGAGATACAAAGGCAGAACTGATAGGCAGTTAACTTGGAAATGGTCAAGTTTGATCTGCTGTTTAGGGACTTTGAAGAAAATTTGCAGTTTACAGGAATTTCTATTGTGTGTTTACTCTCCTTCTGTCTTCCCTCCCTATCTGTTTTACATACTTGTTGAATTTTATGTGAATTAAAAAATGATAGGAAAGTAATTTTGCACAATAAGATTATGTTCCCTCTGGCGATAGCAGGTCAGAAACTCATTTGGGGTTGCACTGAATAGATGGTTTCCTGTTTTACAGTTTTGTACATACCAGTAAGGTCATAACATCTTTCAGTTATTGGTAATTTTTTTCTCCTTATCAGGCCTTCCACGTTAAGACGTACTCCTTATGTTGAAGCTGGCATAATGGACTAAAGTTATGTTTTTTATATGAGGAAACTTAGATTGCAAATACATATACAGAATTCACTTCCCATATAAAAAGGCATCAGAATTCAAGAAAGTATCTTTCAAAATCAGGTGTGTGTAGCCTGTTTCGTGATGATTTTCATCCTTATTTTTCCTCAGTGTTGTGCTCTGTTGTACTGTGACAGGAAATGAGCAGCTCTCCATGACTTCAGTGGCTAAAGTGAAAGAGCAGAGCAATACATCTGTCTACCTGTCTGTCTATCTATCTGTATTTCTCCATGTGCATTTCATAAGAACTAAGATGGGATATCTGAAAAGTTCTAAATGTAGTTAAATACTCAGTTTGGTCTAGTTTTTGAGGGAAAAGGAGAGCCTAACTCCCTTACTAACTTTTGAGACTTCTTCCCTAAGATATAATGCATGTTAATGTTTGTAGTTTTATTTGTACATTGTACTTGGTAGTGTCGTATTCCAAAAGCTCTTGCTTGGGCTAAACTCCCTGTGAAATGTCTTTCACGTAAGAGGAGAAAGAAGTGAGATGTAGCCATTATTTAAAAGTATAAAGTCTATTATGGTTTATAGATGGTTGTAAAAATATTGTAACAATAAATATGGAAAAACGATCTCCCAAAATACTTATCTTAAAATTCCTTCTGATACCTATATATCTATGTATGTTTATTTAGGTGTTTCCAAGGGATTGCACATGTATCAGTTGGAAGAACAATTAACGAAATTTGATTCACAGCAATATTGTCAGTAATCTTTTTGTCTCTGTGTATGAAAAAAGTTACTCTTTTTAATGATCTGTTCTACTAAAATTTCATATAATGAAATTTAAAAACATCAGATGACAGACTGTAAGCATAACAAACAAATTCTGTAAAAAAGAATTATCATGGACTCTCATTATCTTGCTGCCACTCTTCCCCTTCCCTGTCTCTTGTATGTTGTATTTTTAAGTTTGAGCTCTTGAGGTCTCATCCCTTTCTTTCAATGCTATCTTGCAATCTGAGTAAAAGTGTGAAAACAAACAAGAGTGGTTTAAAAGGAATGAGTACTTGTTATTTTGTGGTGTTCTTTTGAATCTAGTCACTGGGACTTTGATGCAGAGTAAATGTCAGAAAAAAGGATGTGGATTTGTTGTGGGCGACCCTGGATCTCGGTTTGATTTTGCAAATCTAGGCTCGAGTGTGTGGCTTTGTGTTCTGAATTTGCTGAGTTCATTTCAGATTAGATTTAGCTCAATGGAAGGGAAATCAGGCTGAAATACCAATAGCTTTGAATATCCTATCCACAACATTTCTTGGATTCTTTGTAGTTGTGGGGTTTTTTTGTATACAGAGCGTTTGAGCAAGTACAAACTAGCCTAGAACTGGTGAATATAGCAGAAGATGCTTTCTGAATCTGGAGCTTGACTATGCCCAACTCGGATGTATATCTGAGAGTACAGCATGTGGCTAGGGGGAAGTTAATATCTTCAGCAAATTAACAAAAGCACGAGAACCTAACACCGGACACATTAAAGATGCTTTGGCATTGATATCTATACATATCTGTTTATCTCTCATGTCTAAAGACTAGTTTGTATGCATGTGGATGTCATACACCACACACAACAGAATAGTAAAAAACCTTTAGTTTTGGTAAAATATTTTGTTCTTTCCTTCATTCTTTTCTTTGTACCTGTGCACCAAGGAACTAAATTATGCTTCAGTAGCTAAACAAATTATGCAAGATTATACACCATGAATATTTTATATTCCAGAACCCTGAAGCAAGGACTTTCAATGGCTTTATGTCTGCAGCAACCTGTGTCATACCACGATGAATTCCACAACTGCTAAGTTCCCCTTCTTCCTAAAACTTTATTCAGGTCTTTATTTTATTTTTCCTTTGCATTTGTCAGTGATTATTAATAGGAATGTCTCAAGAGTTTTATTGTGTGTAAGAAAATGGAAGTTACTGCAGTCAGCCTTCTTTCTACTACTGCATGAGGCAGGGAAGTTATTCCCTTTATAATTCTGAATTTATTTAAAATTTCATAGAATCACATAAAGAAAGTAATGTGGCAAAAGCAGGACTAAGTTTAAAAAACTAGCTAAACCACACTTCATCTGATGCTGGACTGCACCTACTCTGATATATCTTTGTTTTAATTTTTTTTTGTATGCCGAAGTATATTTCCTTAGAAATATATTTCCCCTTTTTCTATAAAATTTTAATTACAAAACCTCTTAGGCTCGTGGGGCAGACTGTAGCTATGGTGCACTGGAAAATGAGAGCAGTTTGTAGAAAATATTTGAAATTTTATTTAACTAGGTTTAATTAACGATCTCATCCTGTTTCCATCTAATACTAAAGAGTTGGCATCTTGAGATCACATGCATCTGCCCCTGAAGTGGCTGGCAAAACAGAAATCTTGTAATTATAACTTAACAAGGATTCTTTGGCACTGCTTACTGGTTCCTGGGATGCAGAGCCTGTGAGTTAATGCCATAATTTTGACTCCAAGTGGCACTGAAACAGGGGGTGTGGGTACTTTTCAGTGTGCTCGTTAGTCTTCAATGTGTTCCAATAACTACATATCATGTATTGGCAAACGCTGGAGCGGGATTGTAATTTTGGGGGGTAAAGTGTTCTATTTACTATTCATTTAATACCACTAACTTGTCAAGAACGTGACTTACACAGTATGAGTCTCCACTAACTCATCCAAAGAATCTCAGCTTACTCTTGGAAACAATTTTGGGGATAATGTACCTGTTTTCTGTCCGTCCCATCCATTCCATGCCTCTTGTTGATGCCATAAAGTGAAATTTATCAGTTACAATAAAAGTACTCAGTGCCACAGGTAATGCTAACATATTAAAACATTTATGCTTTTATGTCGTGCCTACTGCTGTAGTATTTTAGTATTAATCTATTTGTCCTCTTTTACAGTTGAAATTGAATGTGTCATTACAGACAATATAGTTGATGACAGAGGTCCCTGTTTTGAAAGGTATTTGAGAATTTATTTGATTTAGGTATATACTGAAACACTTTCTTTAGCTGGAGCTGTAAAGAGTAGCTGTATGCTGTGATGTCTCTGGCTTATACCTGCTCATATGGCTGTTCACTGCAGCTATGGTCCATGCCAGACAATTAGAAAACACTTCATAGCTGCAGCACTCCTAGATTTGGTCTCCTTATTTTGGCAAAATTTGCAAGGATTTTTACTCAAGTGAAATGTGGCCATCATGAATAGTACTATTCCAAAATTAGTTAGCCTGTGTTATTAAGTAAACAATAAACAATATATATAACTGTCTCTTACTGCCTGACAGATTGTGTACGCGTATCAGTTTAGAATCCAGTATATTTGTAGAAAGGAGGAACAACATATTTTGTTTTCATTTTATAAAACTAATCTATGTTAATGAAAAAGTGTGGAGCTTAACAGTCTTTCTCTAAAAATGGTCTGATTGTGCATTTTTCTTTGTGCATTTTAGTGATGTTATGGCTTAGGTTTGACTATTCAGTGTTTCAGGGGATCATAAAAAATGGAATTTATATTGTTCATTATTTTTACAGCTCAGTGGAAAGTGCAAATAACATTCATAAAACATAGCTGGCCAGATAAAATTATAAAATATTATTGATAAATTAACCTGAGATCCTGATCATATGAATGCAATGTTTCCTTTTTACTACAGGATGTGAGTTTAGACTGAGAAAACACAATGCTAATATTACAATCTCCTAATGATTTTATGGTATTTTGCCTTTTAAAATGGCTTTTAAGCTGAAATATGGAATGGTCACTAATGTCGTAACTGATCCCATATACAGGATACAAGATTGGAGAAATACTACCTCTAGACCCATATAAAATAAAAAACCTGATGAAGAAAAATACTATTTAAACAGTTCTAAATACTGGGCCTTTTTGAAGAGAGGAATGAAATGCAGTGTTTTTAAGAGAAAGCCTTTGGCTTAGCCTGTGTAACAAAAGGTGTAAGGATAGTGTGTGGTTTTTATTTTAAGTGAGAAATATTGAATGTTTAATGTACTTACTTGAAAAAGCAAATGTCAATGTCCTGTCCTTTGCATACATACAAATGCAGTATTTATTTATTTTACGCAACTTTATTTAGAATAATTTTACAACAGAAAAGTGAGATTTCGAACAGCTTTTAATAAAATAGTGCATATATTGCTTGCTTTTTGATGGGCTTTTTTAGTAACATTTAAGTGTGAGCCAGTTGGAATAGCACACACAGGTGCAGAAAAATAATGCAAATTTTGACATTTGAGGTTCAGTAAGTTGAAGCTTTGTTAACTTTTATACCAAAAAGCTAGTATTTTGTTGTAAGCAAGCAGTGGAATTAAGGAGACTATGCACTGAGCCTTAAAGTGAAGAAAGTCACGGGATGTTTGGTTTTCCTGAAGCCTGAGCGTTTAAGTCAACTGACAATTACTTACCCTTCTTCTGAAGAGAACTACTTCTCCTACATTTTTCAAAACTTTTTTTTCTCTGTCTTTCCCACACTGTATCTTTGATATATTAGACCTGAGATATTCAGAGGCATGTAAACCAAATAGAAGCCCAACTGCTGTTGGAATGCAATGGAAGTTCAGTATCTTCCTCCTTGGAAAATCCCAGCCTACGTGATCAATGTATCTTTTTGTTAATCTTTGGCATTGTTATTGATTGTAACACAAAAACTTTGACAAATACACAGTCAGGGAGTGTAACTTAGATGAGAAGGAGTTTGGGTATTTGAAGGAGGATGATTAAATGATGTGAATTAGGCTGTGAAACATATTCTGGCTGTGGGAGGATAGAATTTGGCAAGAACGGGTTGGCAGGACAGAGGAATCCAAAACTTGATTCTGACTTCTGTGATTCAACTTTATGCCAGAGTGGGGGGAAAAAACTTGAAGAATGCCTGTGAGGATCAGGGAGGAATGAATACCTGCTCAGGGAAGAGGATTTCAGTTTGTCACTGTCACTCACCTTTTTGACCTCATGTGGGAACAGGTGGGAAGATAGGAAGGAAGATTATAATCTAGATGGATTTATTAACAGCTATAATATAGAGGCTCTTAAGAGAGAGATTTGCTAAGATATACTTGTGCTACAATTCTTCTAGGTATCCTAAGGGAATTGAGCATGTAATAAAATCCTTTTGAACGTAGATCATTGGAACTTGGGTTCACTGATAAGTTACTAAGTTCAAACCAAAATCAATGTATTCAGTGATAATTATGCATTAATGGTGTGTTCCAGGGAACTCAGGTGCTCACGTAGTTATTCCAAGCCTCTTTCTTTTTCTTCTTGAGATAGCAGTATGGGTTTATTTTTAGACTATATTCTTCATGTTAACTCAAATTTAAATGGCTCCAGGTCCACCCTAGCATCAAAATAAACATTTGTATGTATTTGATACATGTAAGATCTCTTCTTGTCTTTTGAGGTGCTAATGTGTAGTTCTTTGAATGATCTTTTCTAGCTCTAGGGACAGCATTGTATAAGGAATTGTGGAGTTTGAGATTTACTACTGGTACCATTTAATACTGACTGAGCATTTAAAATTGGCCAGCTTCAACATCTTGAGTTGAATATTCTTTTTATACAAGGTTTTTATTCGTAGTGAGAAATCAAACAAAAATTTCTTACAGATTTAGAATGCCAAGACAGGTTTCCTGTTTTACCTTTTTCTTCTGAAGCTCTGAGAAGGTGAAGAGAGTGTGAGGAAGCACAGCAGAGCTGGAAGCTCCCCTTGGTCAGGCAGACCTCCTTTTAGGAAGTTGCTAACCCACATGGTACTCTTGGGATAGCTAAATTCCAGCACCTAAATGTGTGGAAGTCTAGGAAGTATCTGATTTCCAGTCTTTAAAGATGGGGCAACTCACAGAAGTCTCTAGATCTGTGACTCCCCTAGGTCATCCATTCCCTATAGCAGCTTGCTATAGAAGGAAAGATCTGAGCTAAAATTCTTAGTAAAGAAACCATAGGATAAGATGCCTTCAGGTCATTTTAGAAAGCTTTCTTCCTCCCCAGCTCCCACAGAAATTCAGCTCTGCTACCAAATTGAATGTTGTACTGGTTTTCAGCCAGGAGAGTAGGAAGGACTGAGGATGACTGATCAAGGATGTTTCAGAGGGATGAAGCAGTTATACTCTGGAAGTTCTTTTAAATTGGGAATCCAGTAATAAGCTTTCTATAGTGAGACTTTGCTGTCCCTCACATGATGTGTTGAAGGACGAGGTGTGTCCTGAAAGGTAGAAGCAATTGATTTCATTTCCTAATGTGTACATCCATATGTAAACGGTGAAAGAATTTTGCCTTTGAGGCACAAAACTTGTACAGAATGTAAATTAACTTCAGACTGAAATAATTCATGGTTCTGAGCAAAAATAACATAATGGTTGTTATAACCATGTTTATGAAATGCTAAACTTTAACACACAGCAATCAGCCAAAGCTATAAGGCAATGTAAAAGACTGCACACTTAATAATTGTAAATGTTACATGAGTGCGAGTCGCTTGATTAAATTTATTAGAAATGTGTTACGAGCATTTTAAGAAATAAAGCATTTATCACAAAATGATGATTTCTTCACTTAAGCTCATTAGGAAATCACACATCAATTCATGCATAATTATGGGGGAATTTCTGCCACTCACTACAAATCATTACCACATTAGCTAAAGTTGACTTAATTTATCTGTGATTTGGAAAAGGTGGTATCGAAATAGGAAAATTAGCTTATACAGAGGATGAAGCTATCAACATCGTCACAAAGGACTTAGCCTTATCTTATTTGTTAGACAAAGATGCACCTTTTAACTCTTTTATATGTAAAGCTCGTACTTTTCAATGAGCTCTAAAGCTTTTCTTTCCATGTCAGAATCCCATATTATGGATCCAGTGCCAGGTACTTAATGAATCGTTGATAGTCAAGGCACGTTTACTTGCGCCAGACATACTCATTGTTTTTAATGATCATTGCAGTTTAAGATTGAATTGAAAGGATTTGGGGGAGGCTGGGAGATGGGGAAGGAACAAGTTTTGCAAGCACTGGTAAGCTAGTCCCACAGCAGCAGAGCAGAAAATGAGCATTCAGCCAACACCCACAGCATTTACGCTGCACTGTGTTTACGTTCCCGCAATGTTTACGGTGGACATAGCTCTCTGGTGGCCTATTGCACCTTCTTTATTTCCGAAACTTCACAGAAGTTTGAGGATGGTGTGTAATTGATAGTGTCCAAGCTAAAGGTGTGACTGGTCACCAGGTGTTTCTTTTACAGATAGTTTGCATGTTTTCTATTTGTTCACAAACTCTCTTGTGAAGGGGTAAGTTAGGATCAGAATAATTAGGCTGCGTGCTCATCTGTCCAGGAGGCATGTAGAAATGTAGTCTTTGAGACTCAGGCCTGTATATTTAGGGAGAGGTTGCTCTGTAACTTTACAGCCTTTCATTATGTGAAGGATGACTTAGTTCAAGCATTTCCCTATTCTGTATTCAAGTGCTGTATCATTCTTACTATTGGAAAGTATTTATGTCACAGTTACTGAGTTTAATTAGAAGGGGTTTTTGTCTTTTTTAGTCTGGGGCATTTCTGTGATATGCCTTACAGCTATACCTCAAGCGTTGGCATCTTGCAGGAAACAACGGTCTGTGCATGGAGAGGTGAAGGAAGGCAGATGAAGAAGGGGTGAGGGAAGTCAGATTCTTTTTAAATTGGCTTCACTGTCATAAATAACATACCTGGAAATACATTCTCAGTTTTGTAGTGAAGTACTGATACTTTGTTTTCAGCAGCCCTCCTAAGGGGTTCTTGTGTGTCCTTTGTTTGGGGTCTTTTGTATAAGCTCGGGATCTTCAAGTTGAAAGTTATGCCCCTCCTTCCACATTAGTACCTCACATTTATAGACTGAAGCATTGTTTCCTGCTTCTTTCTGAATTTATCTCCCTGGCAACATGTGAGCCACTTGTGATTCTTTTGCTACTAATTTTTTACTTCATTTACGGGCTCAAATACAATTTTAAGGGCTGTTATTTTCTGAGTAAGATGTAATGTTGAATCATACGTGGTAAGTTCATGATTTTCGGTGGCATTAGTACATTTTCACGTTGTTTTTTACATCCTTTAGTAAGGTAGGTGTGAGGTTGCATGAGTTGTCTGTGCCAATGAAATGGCTTGCTGCTGCCAAAAGGAGTAGTCCTGCTCCCTCCTCCTTTCTGGTTCTTGTCTGACCCTTTGTTGAGCTGACTCGGCATACTAAACAGAAGAGAAATGTTCACTTTTTTAAAAAAAGAAAAAGCTTTCCTACCGGTGTTGCAAGTTGAAAAGCTCCTTGAGAAGTCCACCCATTTCAGTGCCTTTGAATTAATGGATTGGTTTAGGTGTCTTAAGAAATCTCACGTATATAGCCACAATGTCTCTTGAGTGTGTTTTAATAATTTTTTTTTTTTATTATTGTTCCTGGTTCTATTATGATAAATAATTTCATACAAGAATTATGATTGCCATTGAAATGGATGAATATAAAAATAAAGTAAATTTTACAAGAAATCCAAGATAGCTAATGCTACTTCGACTTTTAAGAACTGTAAGGTATCCACCTACATCCTAAATTTATAGCAAATAATTATATCACAGTATCTTGTTAATACATGCATTTTCTATCCATTTAAAAAAAAAAGGTTAGAGAAGGGCTTCTTAATTTGTGCAGCTCTTGCGCTTTTAGAGAATTTTCTTTCTTTAACCTTGGAATAGTCATTTGTAACCAAATTAGTGGTTTGATATACTGAATGAATTAAGTTCTTAATCTCATTGCATGTAAAACTCATGCTATACGCAGAATTCATGTTTTCAGCTTTCATTGGTACTGGAATTTCAAGCTGGTTTTGTTTAATCTTGAAGTGAACATTGCATCCTAGGTAGGAGGCAGTATATTTGACAAAGAATGCCAACTTAGGCAATGGATGAAGACATTGTAATGATAAAAAAGAAGAGGGGGGTAGAAATCCCAGAAACCAATCTGAGCAGCCATTCTACTGCAGTGACAGCAGTAGTTTAGTACATTGTAGCAAAATGAATGGGCTTTGCATAATTGATTTCAACATACTAGTAGCCTGAGGTCTAAGCTGCTCTAACCCAGAACTTATTAGCCATGCCACAAAGACGGGAGAAAACTGTGCAATCTGCTACAGGGGAGGTAGAGAATAGCATTGCTATTAGAGTAAAAGCTTTAGAAGTAGGACAGAGCTACTAAGAGAAACCTGTTTTGTATATTTATTGGGCTTATTCTGTTCATCTCATTAGATATCATAAAAAGTGATTTTAAAGTCTTTGTGCAATACCAAATACTGAGAATTAAAATCTTACTACTCTGTAGGTTTTATTACCTAATTCGAGTGGCATCCCTGCACAAGTGTAATAGCTGTGTTGTGAGATCTCTTGTAACTGGGATGCATTTTGAATAACCTCAGCAAAAATAAAGATGAAAAAATAAGTAAGATCTTTTGGGATCCACTTTACTTGCTTTTTGTTGCACATTCACACACTTACGAATACTAGTTTTATTTAATAATATTCTGCTCTGGTGTGAACCAACAAGTGTGTTTCCTGGAGCTTCCTAAAGAGAAGAGGATTATGGCATCATAGAAGCACATGTAACTATAGTACAGAGTGTGAAAACACTAATAGTTGGATGTAAAGTTCTTGTGTTGAACAAATGAGAATATGTAAGTTTAATGTCCTGTTTCCTTACAGCATTGTAAAAGTATGTGACTGCATGTTGTCTGTTTTGCTTTGCCTCTTCTGGATAGGTACTTGTGAGTATATGGTGAGTCTGGATTCATGCAACAGATTCCTGA
The DNA here is from genome assembly GCF_000690835.1 of Fulmarus glacialis. Lineage (NCBI taxonomy): Eukaryota > Metazoa > Chordata > Aves > Procellariiformes > Procellariidae > Fulmarus > Fulmarus glacialis. The sequence goes on along the minus strand of NW_009198660.1, from coordinate 73,231 downwards.
GAGTAGAGTGATATATTTGATAGAGGAAAAAATAGATGAATTTTTCTTACTAGAATCAAAGATGGGTAGTTGCAGGTGAGGGACTGGGAAATGAGATTTGAATGAACTAACGTGTTCAGTGTCAGGATTCCCAGGCTATAAGACTTCTTTAGAAGACCATGACAAAGCTCTTCATTAGTTTCGTTACGCTTCATCCAGCAATGTGAAATATTGACAGTGGCTCCTTTAAACATGAGTATTCTGCATAGATCAGCATCAAGCACCTTAATTATGCCCTAGCTCATATAAAGAGCTAAATGGTATTAAGAAGAATATTGTACATTTATCAGTAGTGGTAGTGTTTATTCTGAGAGGATCCAGTGCTGCGATTGACTGAATGAGGTTCAGTACTCTATGATTAGCAGACTTTATAACCTATTTTTTAAAAGTTTGACTAAGGAAAGTTTGAGTAAAGAGAATTCCATGTTACTGGAAATGGTTTATTCATTTATTTTTTTATTTGCACTACTTTCACAGAATCTTCATAACCTTCACAGAACTGTAGAGGTTGCTGAAATAGCCTATATTTTTTGAACAGAGACTACCTCAGAAAGACAATGAAGTGACTCTTTGGTCATTTTTGTTTGGTTTCAGGCTACTTAAGCTTGTGACATCCCTTACAACAGAGAGTTATGAATAGGTTCAGGTGACCCATTCTAATGGATGTATTGATCTATAGGACCCATTTTTAAGTATCTTTTCTGTTCTGGTAAAGCCATCAATTTGTTTCAGAGGTCGAATCACAATTTTTGAGATTTATGCTGACATTGTTGAAGGGGAAGAATATAGGCCAGGTTGTAACAGCTTTAAAAATATTCCAGTATTGTTCTTGAGAATGTCTGGCAGAGCCCATCAGCAAAAAGTTGTGTGGCAGTTCAGCTTTGCCTTGCACAGCAAGTTTGACTGATAGTCAGGCGAAATCACTGTTAATAATAATAATAATAACATGAATGTCCTGGAGGTCTGGTTGGAAGCAGCGGCAGGCCTGCCAACTTTTTTTTTTTGCTTGTTTGCAAAGAAATCTAAGATAGATTTAATACTTTTTTACATTCAAATAAACATTGGTGGAAATTTGGGCTTATTGTAACATGCCTTTTCCATCAAAGAAGCCTTGTCAAATGTTGGTGAAAAACCTCACAATTCCAGTAATTCTTGATGCGGAATTCTTGCTCTGTGGAGTCCTGGATGATAAAGGTCAGTATGTGACATACGCAGACAACTTCTTAAATTGTTTTTACATCTTTTCTCTGAAGTTTGTCCCTCAGAAGAGGAGACAGGCAAAATAATCAAGTTCAGTTTTGAAATGCAGAAGCCAATTGTGCACTGTTTTGAGCACCATCAAATCATACTAACATCAGTGGGGAGCCAAGAATTCTCAAAATGAGTGGTCACAGGAACATTGAACAAGGAAGAAATATACCCTTGTTTAATTCATTTCTGTTTCAGGTGGCTTGCAACATTTGCCCACATACAGACATCTTCACCAGCTTCATCTTCATGATACAGTCTTCTGAATAACCCTTTTCAAATATTTTGAAGAAACATGGAGGAGAAATACAGAGAATCTTTGATATAAATCACAGTCTGTGCCTTCTTGCAAAGCTGGTCATCGAGTCTGTTTAAAGATCCTAGTAGGCTGGCCTGTGCTTCCCCAGCAGAACAAAAGAGTGCTGACATAAAATGATGGCTAAATTTTTGAGGGTGATGTTTACAGTAGCTGTAATGACAAGAATGTGGAAAAAGCAATTTAAAAGCTGAGTGTGTATGTGCTAATTATGAATGAAGATAGTGAGATCTGGTGCTTTCTGTTACAGAGACCTCATTTTAAATTGTATACAACTTTTCAAATTATAAGTATGTGGGGTGAACCTCTTCAAGCCAAGAATCTGCCTCAGGCTGCATTGTGGGAGAGTTTCAGGTAAGTTTGTTCATTTCTGAGAACGAGTTTAAGGAGTAAAGATGTTTTGCCTATCTTGAAATAAACGCATACCTGTTTTGCTTTTGAAGCTCTAGTGTGTTTTCAAGCAGCGACTTGAAATTTGTCAGGGCATCCATCCAAGTCTACGTTTAGCTATGTTAAGTTCTCCATTTTTGGTCAACTTGTGAGCCTCTGAAACTCTAAGCTAGCTTGCACAGCTGGCAGATTTATCAGAACCTAATGGCTAAGTTCAAGATTCACAAAGGTATTCAGTCTTCTGACGAGCTGTAGATTTGGGGGGCAGGGAAGTAGACATTTAGGTAGAAGCTGTAAGCCTGAATACGTTTGTGCATATTGCTCTAGGGCTCTGAAGATTCTGTGTCCACACAGCATGTTTTGTCCCTTTGGGTATTTTTGATGCCCACTCAACTGAACATGCTTTATATTAGGGGTTTGGGGTCTGAGTTGGTTGCTCTCTGTGTTTAATCTTTTCCCGTTGCAGCAGCGTGCTGTGCCAGGACTGATTTTCTCCTTGTCTTCTCAGAGCTCTTGCCATTGCAGCCTGCAGGGAAGTTGGCATGACTGCATGCGGAAGGGGGGAGGTTGGGTGTAGGAACCCCAGGAGGGACCTGGGGAACTGGGGAGAGCAAGGAGGGAGGGGCAGGAGCTGGAAAGGGAAGTGGTGGGTTATAGGTGGAAGAGAAACTAGGCGAGGGTCTTTGGAGGAGCAGAGGCAGAGGAGGGGGGACTGGTGACCTGTGCACAGGAGAAGACATAGCAGGCGGGGTGAGGGCAAGCAGAGCTGAGATTGAACAGGGCCAAGGGTATGGGAGGGCAGGAACAAGAAAGATGGTTTGGATACAAAAAAAGGGGCAGGAGCTGAAGTGGGTGGGTGTGAACAGAAATAGAGGGGAAGAACAGGAATTGTGGCCTGGGGTACCAGTTTTTTTCTCAGCAAGTAGAAATCCCAGAATGAAAGAAAAACATAATTAAGCTTGCTTGGGTGACATCTCTCACATGCAGGTTAAATATCTGGTTTAATGATATATTTGTAAATACGTGCTTCTTGTTAGAGTGTAAACTCTTTGGGGCTCTGATCCTGCTTGATTGTGATTGCTGAAATATTGTGTATGTTTTTGGCACGCTAATGTTTTTATTTTGTGAGAATAAATATGCAATCGTTACCGTTTCCTAATTGCATTACAACATTACATGTTACCAGCTTTACTGAATCTCTCTCCTGTTCATTATTTTTGGTGTTTAGGTGTGAGGCTCTTTGTGTAGACCTGCGACAGTGGTCTTTCATAGATGTTTTTGTTTCTACTAAACATGATAGCTGAAATGAAAAGCTCTTTCTTCCATGAAACCATCTTTGTTTTTTCCTACTCTACGCTAATTGCAGAGATATTCAGTACATGGAAAATGAGTTTAACAAAAACATACATATGTACCCAGATAAAATCTATTTCTATTCCATGATCAGCAGCAAACTGGTGCATTAGTAATAAAGCATGCCTCTGCCACGGGGCAGAGCTGAACTCAGAGGCAGCTCATGCTCCCACACCAGTGCCAGCATTGCTAATTAGACAGCTGCCATGGAGGGTTGTTTGGGGAGGGGAGTTTGTGTGAGTAGGAGGGGAAAAATCTTCCTGATTTTTGTTGTTCAGTTTGCTGAATACAAGAGTAGACTGGGTTCCCCCACCAGCTGGTTCTCCAGCATTTTATATTATTTGTTCTCTTATCATTATTTCCCTCTTATCCACAGCTAACTCCCAGTAAAGGCACCTTACCTCCAGCTAAGAAAGCAAGAGAGAACAGGTATTCTGCCCTGAGAGTGGTCTGATAAGGATTAGTGTAAAAGCTGTGCAATTGGCATTCCCCTTCTCCCCTCTCCAGCCTTCCTGTGCTCACTCATGATTTAACGTTATTTCCTTAGGCAGCAAGTGGTCTGGGACCTGGAATACTGAATTTACATCTAAACAGGCAGAAGATATGTGACAGTTGGTGCAAACACAGCTTGCAGTGTGTATCCCCACTCAGTCAACTCTCCTTGGTTTTCTGACGAGTTTCTTATTGACTCATTTCAGAAGGCAAAGAACCAGCCTTCTTGAGGAATACCTGTGGCCTTCCGTTGTCTTTGGCATAATACAAATGGAATTCTTTTCCCAGAAAATAAAATTACTAACAACTGACATAAACTCATTTTGTTAAGAATGTCGGAGGTGATGTTTCCCTGGATGTTGGATGACTTTGTTCTTCAGGTTTGTTATGAATTAAAGAGAAAGATTCTTCATCATGGCTTCTCTCAGCTTAACAATGAGTTTGGCTCTGCCGTAGATGATTTTCAACTAGAAATTGCTGGTCTGTTTGTGTACTCATATACATTAATGGCATATAAAAATTAATTATTTTATTATGCTTACCTTGTCTTGCTTTCAGGTATTCATACACAGAGCTGGCTTAAGGCATCTCAGAAGTGAAGGCAAAGTTGTGATTCTCTGCTCTGAGGATGAAGGCCAGGACAGGAAAGCTATTGCTGCTCTAGGGAGAGGAGAAGCATTGATGAGCTACCCTTCCTTCCCTCTCCAGGTAACTGCTGCCTACATACTCCAGCCCCTTCCTTGCTCAGTAGGGCAGGGGCAGTTGCCAGCATAGCTATCCTTGCCAGAGGTGAGGTGAAGCAGGAGCTGGAGCTATATTGCTTCTCCCAACAGTATGGTAACCTATATGGAACAGCTTGCTTTTCCCGTGGGTAGAAACAGCCCTCCATAAGCAAACCTTTGCACTGCAGTTATTAGGAAGAAAGGAATTTGTTGTAAAGCACTAGCAAATAAGAATAAGTGACCTGTAATTTTTAGTGTAATGGTTTGACTTAGTTTTGCCTAAAGTCGCTAAAGAATCAAGCTAATGGAGTCCTTTAAAGTCCTTGAAGTAATGGTTCAAAACAGCTAGTAATTGGTGAGTGGCAGGCAGGATTTCTTTTTTCTACCCAAGTCTCCCTACTAAATGTTTGTTGTCTGTATGCTCTTTCATCAAGTAGTAGTTGTGGGCTGACTAAACAAGACATGCATCATAGTCTTCTAGTTTCCTTAGAAGCTGTGAAAGTCTCCACATAGTTGAATTGATACCTAAGCTTCAGCTTCCAAATCTGTATGCAAGATCCTGATTTTTCCAGGGTTCTGAGCAGCTGTTGGTCCTTAACAGTTTTGATACCCAGACCAGCTTATGCATGCCTAAAGTAGGATCATATTGACCTTTTTTGGTTAATGATATTACTGTTGTTTTCAGAGCATACCTTACCTGCATATGTTCTTAGGTGTGCATGTGCTGAGTTTAGGAACTGGAAAAGAAAGTGATTTTATAGCTGCCTCTGGGTTGTACTCTTTGGGCATGGAAGTAGAAGAAGAGCATGCAGTCCTGCTTACTTTGCATTTGTTTTTGCTAATTTAAGGGAAGAAAATCTCTGAAGAAGCTGAAGTGAGGGAGGATGAACGATTTTCTGAACTTCTGCATATTCAGTTACTGGTAGGTAATTCTTCTGAGAATTTCTTGGATATATATGTACGTGTGGATCTTTAACTCCAGATGCTAATTGAGAAGAGTACTAATTAAACAATGACTATCCTTCCAAACTGCCCCTCTAGAGAGATTTCAAATCCAACGCTGCACAAAGAAAGCAACAAGGTGTTAATTTCCCTAACAAAAATGTTGCACAAAGCCGCCCTAAACCTCCAGTCCCAACCTCTCTATAAAATGTGGTTTATTTGAAAAAAAATTTTGAATAGGAGACGATACTGAGAATTACATAGTAGTTTGTTACTGATGCTACAGAATAATCTGTGTAACTTCATAGAGTCTTGTCCTTCCCAGAGAATGATTTAACATCTTGAAATCAAGTTTATATAATCTAGTTTCCCCATATAATGGATGTGATTTTGGGAAGAGCACTGATAAAAGCTATGCATTGATTGAAATGGAAATTCTAAACCACCTTCAGCAAAAGTGTAGATATAGGATGTAAAACCACCTAGTCCCTGTGGAACACAGTACAATGCAAGCCAGCCATTAAACCTTTTAGTTCATCTATTCCCTCTGTAGATTTTATGGCTATTAAAAAGACCATTTTTAGGGCTAAGTGCTAAAGAGTCTCTTACCCCAAACACATTCAATCACGCATCTTGAATGTGGAGATTATAGGAGGAATGGAGACCATTTATGAACCTTTGGGGAACAGCTGCACAGTCAGTACTCTCCCCTTCCCTGTTCCCCAAGAAATTCTATAAAAATCTTTCTCTAAGTAGAAAAGTCATGAAAGAAGCGCCATGCTAAAATAGTAAATTTACAGATAGTGATGGCTACTTTGTTTAAAGAAATTTTTTTTTAAGGACAGATAATACTAAAGGATTATGTGGTTAGCTGCAAACAGCTAGTGATTGACTAAACAAAAATATCTTCTGCTGTGATAGTTAGCTAACTCTGAACAGTCCATTGCTAAATACTAATATTTTGGAAGGACTTCTTCCTGACCTGGGCAACCACGTTTCTGTTCAGCAGGAGCTGCTGCTGGCCAGGAGCAGGGATTCCAGAGTGCAGCAGAGAATTGCCTGGGGCAGTCATGGGAAAAAGTGAGAAGTTTCTGTTGTCAGAAACTGCAGCAGTGGTTCAAGAGTATCGTAATACCCAGCTGGAGCCTATAGAAATCATTGTCCTTTGATTTTCCTGATGACATACAGAGGAAGGTGAATCAGGTAGAAGCATGTGTGAATTAATTTCCCTCGCTCACACAGTACAATTTCTGTGTACTGTGAACATTTTGGATGAATTCTTATAGGTGATTTCTGTTGATAAATGTTGGTAAGGAGTTACCAACTATGCATAGTAGCTATTTCAAGATTTTTTTTTCTTTTAATGATACATAGACTTATTGCCAGCGTCATGCCTTATTTGGAAAGTTCTATCTAGCAAGGGAGCCAGTGGGTAGTCTGGTAGATACTGTGGTAAAAGTAATGTTACTAATGCAAAAATTGAAGACGTTTTTAGTAGTTGCTATGGACCTACTGAGTCGCTATGCACAGAGCTTGAGCTTTTGCTGTCTTGCATGTTGTTTATATGCTGTAAAGTCTGACTGCTACCAAATCGGAGTGGAAGCATTTTGCACTTGGGTTTGTTCAGGTGTGAAGCAGTGCTGGAGGGAGGAGGCTCTGGAGAATATAGCCATCAAATTCAATCATTATCTGTGAGAAGAACAGACGCTGCAGTCTAGAGGCAGGCAGGAGTGTGAACTGATGTGGTGCACGTTCATCACAGTATGCTGCTGATACTACTTAAAATCCTGACTTACAGGCACGCTATTGCTCAGTGCTCCTAAACAGTGCAGCGCTGCTCAAACTGTGTGGTGGGAAAATGGCGGCTTCAGGTGTGGACAAGCATACTCCTACACTCAGGTCTCACACTGCAGGTTTTTGAGTGTAGCGCCCTAGAGAAGAAAAATTAGTCTGTTAACTAATTTCACCACAGAATACCAAGCATTTCATAGCCATTAAAATCCTTGTATACTGTAGCTTGCTGGCTGTGTTCCAGCTTTTACTGGCAAACAATTCTTTCAAATTAGCTGTCTTTTAATACACTACTTTTGCAAGAACCTGGTGATGCAAAATATCAATTTAAAGGAATATGTGTTGTTGGATTTTACACTGCTTTGCAATGTATGTTGAAAATACACTTGACAGCCTAATTTAGCTGGAAAGATTTGGGGGGGAGTAATCAAACAGAATAAAATGGTTATTCTGATTGTTAAGTGCTTTGTGCCAGAAAGGACTGAATCCTCTTATTTTGTACAAAGTTAGATGCTGGTACTGCACTACTATGTAGGTAACCATTATGCACGCACAACGGTAGCTTGCACAAACAGCCTTGGGGATTGCAGCTGTCTTTATTAAGAAGAGGAGAGTTGCACCGTGTACTGTGTTTTGCCTACAAAATCTTGCAGAGATATGCTGGAAAGGTTTTAATGTCTTGTGAGCAGGGTGGCACTTGCAATAGTGATCAGAGCTTATCTATAGTGCCACTTATTTGGAGAAATTAAGCTCAAGATGTGGCGCAGACTGCTTATGATACAACTAACTGCATCTTTATGCTGTCTTCCTCACAGAGACCATTGAATCATATGGCAAATTCAAACTGGATCATTAGAGTTGTACAAAAATGTTAGAGGAACAGATAGAGAATATGAGCAAAATATTCATTATGGGATGATGGGAATGGGAACATGAGCACACCTTCCTGTTTAGCTGTGTTTTTCAGGAGCTTTGTTAAATACAGGCTTATATTTCAGATGAGGTGGATTGTCCTCTGAAAAATCAAGGCCTCGTAAATTTGCCTCAGGTTAGACATCCCAAATCAAGACTTTCAGATACCAATGTTCCTCTTATTTTTCGGGGCTGGGAGAGATGGGATAAGGTCTCCCCTTACATATATCACTAACACATCAGTGTCTTTGGGCCTTTGCATTGATCAGAGATTTCTCAGGCATCGGTCCATCCTGGACAGGCCTCTTACTTTCCCTAGTTTAATTGCCCTTTTTTTCCCTTCCTCTCACAAGACCGCTGCCTGCCCAGAAGCTTCTTTGCAGGGCATAATTTTCAACCCTTCTGATTCTGGGGAAAAAACATCCTAAGGTAATACTGAATTATAAAAGTTAGATAAAAGGTTTTGATTATGATGGTCTATTTTCCTGTTTGGTAGAAACACATTCTGGATAGTGAAGTGTATCTCGCAACATGGAGTGGTTTGGGGATTGCTGTTTGTACTTGGTATAACTAGACACATGCAAAATTGTGTAACGCTAGAACTGTTCTCTACTTAGCCGAGACTAATGTTATTAAAAGAAATGGTGGATAAATTAGGAAATTAACATCCTGTTGCCAGGTCAACCACATTCCTTATTTGTAAGTATCAGTGTGTGTATGAGAAGGATAATATGTAGTGAGGACAGACAAGAGCTGCAAGCTTTCCATAGCACCGTGGGAGGGAAAGGTTGTAGAAAATAATGCCTTTAGCAACAGTGACCTAAACCCCTCATTCTCTTATCATTCTGTGTACATCAGGAGAAGGAAGGAGAATTATTAGAAGGATCAAAAGGCAAAATTCTGTTTCTTAATTAACTGTATTTCAGTTTCCTGAGGACGCACACAACGTATTTCTGTGTGTTTTCTCAGATTTCACTGGTGATGAGAGACAATGGATCAAAGATATTGCCTCACTTAAACTGCCCTCAATTTCTTTGTGTTTACAGTAGATGATTTACTGCCTTTCCAGGTTTTGACTGTAATCCTGTAAATGTTTTGTTAGGGTTTCATTACTAACCTTCTTGTGAAATCTACTTGCTATGCAAAAAAAAAAAAAAACAAACAACAACCAAAAAAAAAAGGAAAAGAAAGTTTGAGTTTTTTCTATTTGCACCATCAAGCAAAAGGTTGTGTTGTTATGATGAAAAAGTGTAGTGGTCAGTCTCTTTCCTCTTTCTAGGCTGATGATATTGGAAGTGTAAAGAGCAGTGGTTCATCTGTGTGAGAAACAGTGATGTTTTAAATAGAAGGTTTAAAGTCAGTCAGTTGCACCATTAAACCTGTAAAGTGCTTATTTGGGGAGTGTGCCCTGTATCTTATTGGCACTGATTTCCAGAAAATTAGGTATGATTCTAGCTCTGGTCTCTTGTTCCCCATGTGCACAAGGGCTAGGAACACTGTGGTGGGAAAAATGTGCTCATGCTTGAAACAGAGGCAGTGCCTGTCTCTTTTCAGCAGGTATTCTTGCAGCCTATTAAGAGGTGCACTCTTTCAGTTCTTTAACTGTAATGATACAAACCAAGATAATTTTTAAAAAGTGAGGTTTAAAAGTTAGGCTTCCAAATAAGTGCAATCTTTTTTTCTGCTGGGTACCCAGCAGTTCTTGGTTTAACCTGCAGAAGATAACTAGGTGCTCAGCGTTTAGGAAAATCAGGGCACTTGCGTAAGTACCTACCAGACATTCAGGTATGTCTGACAGACACCCAGTTTTGAAAGTCTTGCCTACTGGGTGCAGTGTGGGTGGTCGACAAATTTTAGGTAGGCTCCTTGGGGCTGCGTTGATATAAAACACTTGTTTTCTAGCTGGCAATGGTTTTGTGAAAAGTGGCTGTTAATCTCTTCTACTCCAATGTGTTTCCTTTTCCTTCCCTTGTTTCATAAGGCATTCTTCATTTGACTGTGGGAAATCAAGCCTAAAGTATTGTTATATCATGTGTTACAGCTGCTCCCATATCATCTTCTGTTCTATTTGCGTAAGTCAGAACATAATTGAAGTGCTCTTCTTTCCACCAAAGATTTCTGTTTTGGTGAGGAGGAAAAGAAAACCAACAGGTTTTCTCTCAGGTTTAGAAACCTGTAGTTTCATCTTTACAAAAATGCTTTACAAAACAAAGGGAAACAATGGCTTTTGCAGAGATTGTACAAGAGAGAACCCAGGGGGAACCCAGGGTATTTTATTATTTCTGAAATGCAAATTGCAGTGAAGAAGGGACGTTTCTATACATAAAATCTCTGTCTTTTTTTCTTTCACCCAGCTCTGAAGGTAGTAATACAGTATTTGTCTTCTGTTTAGGATAAGCACATAATTGGCATTAAGTGTTAAAGTGTGTCTCTGTCTTTTATCTCCCACAAGTACTGTTTTCTCTCTTTCTGTTCAGTTAAGTCATGTTCTGTATTTTATGCAACCTAGAAAAGGCTCTGTGTTCTTAATCTTGTTACCTGCTTTCTCAGCATTTATTCATTTTTCAGTTGCCTATGGAAGTGGAAAGGTTAAGATACAGCGACTGGGCTCTGTGACGGTAGAATCTTTCTTTGTAAAACTGCTGCTTGCATTTTCTTCTCAATTTGCCTTTTGTTCTATACACTTCAGCTTTAGGATAATCACATATTATGTTAGATACAGGTCATCTTAGTTCTTCCGTAGATACACATAGTGTGTTCATGGAACTGAATATAATTATGATGTATGTAGGCAAGGTATAACCGATGTGCTGACCTGTAAAATATATGACATAATGTTATTAGTTGGAAAATATGAACTAGCATAAGTTATTCAACATAGAAGGTGTCATGAAATTATCCATATCCTCTTTACGGAGTTTGTTATAGCAGTGTGTGTACACAACAGCATGTTACTGATGCATCAAGGTCTTTGTTTTGATACCCAGAAGTGTTGTTTGGGCTTTGATTTGCTTCCCTGTGTTCTGTCACACCCTATTATAAAGCTTTGGCTAGAGAATGTCCCAGTAAAACAAATTAGGTCTGCAGACTGTGTGCTTTTACTAATTATTTTCCATATTCTCTGTTAGATGGATACTTTGCAGGTTGGTCTTATTCTTACGGAAAATTGTCTTGATAAATGAGTAACTCAGAGCAACATCTGTAATTTATGGATATAGAAAACGCATGCAGTCTCTCACTGTCTTTACAGATGTGCTTTAGGGCAAGTGAGGTGTTCAGATAATGGAAAAGGGGAGTGTTAATAAATCTCAGTCAGGAAGACAATACTTACATCTTTAAAATAAATTCAAAGCTGAATTCTAAATGACTTTTTGAAACATCATTGGTGCTTTTTCTTCATACTATTGCTATTGTTAAATTGAATGCTAGATAATATGCTTGATGTGTAATTTAAAAACACAAGTAATTAGACTGTGAGATTTGTTTTCCAAAACAGAACTAGTAAATCACTCAGACCCCATAAAAATGTAGACTAGTGCTTTTGATTAGTTGTTGAAATCATTTAAGTTGCTATCGGTGTTTGTTTCAGAATTAGAGAAACTATTACTGTATATTGGGGAAAATGACTGCTGCAGTATTAATAACATTATTGTAATCTGTAAGGACTGTGAAGAAAATGAACAACATGGAAACTGCTGCTCTGGAACAGACCAGTGATCCGTACAGTCTTGTGTCCTGTCTCTGACAGTAACCAATATGTGATGATGCAGAGGAATAAATACACGCAGACAATTGTGTTATAGTGTACCACAGAGGGAAATTTCTTTCTGCCCCGAGATGGTGCTCAGTTTATGCCTTAAAGAATGAGGATTGATAGCCATTGTAAATTTTACCTTAGCTAGTGTAACCAAATTGGATTGCTCCTTGTTGTCCATAACCTGCCCTTCACCTGGCCTTCGTAGAATTACAGTCCTGTCCTTATTGCTGGATTCATAGCTTCTACGTTTGCTGTTTTAAGCAGATGCAGTAGTGCAATCCAAGGACTTGTGCCATTATTTTACGTGATGTCACACACCATTGTATTTTTCATCGATTACAGCCTGGTTCAATGCTTTTGGTTAAACTGAAAATGATACTTTTCTGTGGGGCAGGGCAGACACTGCAGTCACCCTGTGTCAGTTCTCTGCCAGCTTGATAGCAGCTGTCTCCTATTCTGAACATGGGAGCCTTGGTCATGGGAAGATTTGAAGAGTATGCTAGAACTGACACTCGAAGACTTCTATGTCACTGCAGTGGCGTGAAAGGATCAAAATTGGGTTTGGAGCGTTACCACACCCTGCAAATCTTTACCTCAGCAGCCTCTGAAGGGAAAGTCAGCATCAGCGCTGGTCATTCTGTTCTTTCACTTTCTACATCCTGTAAAACTGACATTATATATCCCCAGCTGAAGACACTGGAGTGCAAGGTGCTGTTAGAGAAACGGATATTGTTTTATTGCAGTGCATATGTGACATTTGGACCAAAACTTATGAAAGTTCCCTGGATTCAGCTGTCACAGAAGCAGAGACCAAGGTCTTTGTATTAAGCCTCGGTACATTTCAATTGTTACACACCCATCTAATAAAACCCTGTAGTCTGAGAGGAGCTTTCTGACATCTGACAGTCTAGTAAAATAGTTGTTTATTGCAGACAAAAACTGACCTGATTTTAGGCTGGCATTCATAATGCAAGGCAATGCAGGCTTTTGAAATTGCTTGCACTGATGCTGCTGTCCTTCCGAGTCTTCTTGGGTACAGGCTAGTTTGATGGATAACAGCACTGCATGTCTTACTGGTTTGTGCATTGCCTTTTAGCAAGTCCTTCCCTGTGTCCAGGGTAAGGAGAATCTGCAACAGTACTTACGCAATTACTGTCCTTCTTGTCTTTGCCTCTGTGGGTGAAAATCAGTCTCTGACTTCACAGATAATGTTCAAAAAGCAGCAAGCTGTTATCACAGGAAGCAGATTTTGCTCAGCAGCTTACAGACTTGTCATTAGGTGCTGCCTTTCAGCCTTCCAAATGCATGCTCCACTGTCATTTTGCTGCTCCTTGGGAGATAATTAAACAACTCATGTCTCCTTGCCAAATGACCAGTCAAAGCCAGGGAACCTGGGTTTCCTGGATGACAGTGGAACATCATAGCAATCTTGGGAGAAAAAATTCCCTTTCTCAGTGAAGGAGGGAGGCCCAGCTTTGTTTTAGACTCCTTCAGTATTACTGCTGCTGAATCTTCCGGAGGGATCATCTAGGCTTTAAATCGGCAGGAAGAAATAACCCTTTTGTTGGTTGGTAAGTGGCAACGTGTCATGTGGCCCATCTGTGAACCTCAGCTGATCAAATCCAGCAGAAATTGTCCTTGAGTTGTCAGGCTGTATGAGCTGGCACACTGCCTCCTCCTTTATAGCAAAGTCCAGTTCTACCAGCACTGCGGTAGTTGGCTGCTCACTTGAAGTTGTGACATTTTGTATGTTAGTGAGGAAGTCTTTCTTTGTCCTGTGAAGGAAGGGACTTGAGGTGGTGATATGCTGCTGCCTAAGCTTTGGAAAAGGCTCCTGTTGTCCTGGACTTCCACAGGCAGGGTTGGTCCTCATGGGCTTGCATGGTCATGTCCCCTCACTCCGTCTTCCTTTTCTCAGCTGAGAAACAGGACTGTAGCCAGAGAGGCTACTTCAGGTGAAATTCCTTCTGAAGCAACCTTTAGGTTTTCTCCTCTAATACTACTCCTTTCTCCCAGCCCATATTGGTTCAGCGTTGGGGCAGCTCACTCAGAGCCATCTGGCTGTGCAACTGGAAATCTGGATGCAGCAGTCTCTGCGATCAACAGCCGCAGAGGGATAGCATTTGTTTGCAGCCATGCTATCTGACAATGGGAAATTAGTCTTTTTTTTGCAGAAGATAAATGAAGTTTTATATACCAGCAGATGAACTGGAAAATCCTGCCAGCTTAATCTCAAATCCCAGATTTCCTTACACTTCTTGGGTCTTCCATATAGATCCACAAAACATTTTCTAATAGCGTATAGGTAAGATTCCAAGGTAGTTGCAGTCAGTGGACTGCATACCTTGGGGGGAAAAAAAATCGGTTCGGTGTGGTTTAAAGACGGGATGCACCAATTCAAAGACAAGAAATAAAAGGAAACCGGCTCTGTGGTTATTCATGTATTAGACTAACATTACATACACACAAGAAAAACACTTTTAAGTCTTCAGTGTGTAAATTGTTCACTAAGTAAATCCAACATTTCCGTAAAGCTCTTGCTCTTTCACTTGCTCTGTGATACACTTTACCTTGGTCTTAACTGCCTCACATTTCTCCTCATTTTAATTACCTTTTCTTATGTTCATTTACAAATTTCAAAATTCGGAGATCCCCAGGCCATAGATTTAAGAAGAAAGCATGTTTTTATATATTGAATAATGTGGATAAGCATGAGGAGGTTAATGTGAATCCAGGACCTTCTGCAAAGTCTCACAGTTCAGCTTTGTCCCCCACGGTTGGCTGGGCTTTTGTCACACTGATGAAAGAGTGCTCAGACAAAAAAGGTGTGGGGGGTTGTTGAACTCTCAGGCCACATCGTGGGTTGGGGGCATGTCCTGCAGTGGCAGTTGTACAGCTGGAATAAGACATGCATGCCCCTGCCTACCACCCGGCAGTGCCGCGCTTCTTTGCCTTTGAAGGAGCTCGGGAGAAGCTGCTGTGCCCTGGAGCACCCTGGGCTGTGGGAGCTGCCAGCAGTGTGTTCAAGGGACAAGGGAAAAACTTTAAAACTCTGAGCTCCCCTTGGTAAATCCTTGCCTACTTCAGGCAAACGAAGACAAACAAAATCTTCCTTCCGTGTCCCATGCAGTCTTTTAGCCCCTGTTGACCTCAGCATCTGATGATGGTTGCTTTGACCCAACAGCCCCTCCTCATCACAGAGGCAAATTCTTGCCTCTGGGGTTAGGAAGTCTGCTGGTTCCCGCTGACCTCAGGGTTCAGCTCTGCCACGGGAGTAAGGTGCTGCAAGTCGGCTGTTTGATGGCATCTTTCAGCTGTCTGAAGCAGTGGCCTCTTGGCCCACCTGTTGAGCAGTGCTGCAGGAATCCCAGGGCAACAGCAGCTCCCACTACATTTCAGAAAGCTGAGCAATACTCCACATATGTTAGCGTGTACCCCACATGGCTCTGCTAGCTTCAGAATAAAATGGTGGGGTGTCATGATTGCCTGATTCAGGCAGGGCTCAGAAAGGGGGCCTAGTGCAGTGATGCTGAATGAGTTCACATATGCTTACAGAGTGGTTTTTCATAACGATGTGGGGAACTTTCCCGCTAGGTAAGGTAAAAGAGCTGCTGGTTTGCATCATGTCCCAGCCAGAGCTTTGAGAAAGAAAAGAATATTCTTTCTCTCACTGATGCGTATTAACCTCCCTTTGCAGGGATGGGATTCATGCGGTGGCGATGTCTGGATGCTGCAGATTACCCAGGAGAGCGTGTATTGTGCAGGCATCAAGTTTCAGCAGTGCTGGATTTTGTTTGGGATTTTTTTCCTGCAGCGTAACAGCCATGTTAAATTGATTTGCATGAGCCATAGAAGCTGTTCAATGGAAAGAAGGCTAATTGTCCCTTCAGTCCCTTCTCCTGTCCCTGCGTGCATCCAGGGAATCTCAGACCCCCCGGTAATCCCAGAAACACATTCACACAGCGAGGTGTGGTTTGTATTTGATGCACAAAATGGTGGTTCATTGTAATCTTCCCTATATGTGTACTCAAGAGGCCTAACCTCATTTTTGTTTGGCTTGTCCCTGAGTGCTCTTGAATGGACTTATTGTGCGAAATAACTATGAGTGTCAATCTCTGGTATTTCACCTCAGAAACTAATAGTACTTTCTTGAGACAGTCTCCCTCAACTGTCAAAGCCGTAATACTGATGAGCGGTCAGGCCTGGAGGGGGTTTGGGGAACGAGCTGCTCTACATAGGTGCGATCGTGATGTCAGGCCCAGACAAACTGAACTAAACACACATTGGAATTTGCTGTCAATGTTAAACGTCCTTTCAGGAAAATTACTTACTTCTTTTCTTTTCCTTCAATTTTCCTTCACCTTTTTTTAATCCTATGTGGCAAATCTACATCCGCGTGAGTAGTTACAGCTGCCAGAAACACCCCTTCAGGAGAAGCAAAGCAAACCCACCCATCCCCAGCATAGTCGCTTGCGTGCTATTAGAGTCAACCTAGATTTGATGCCAGTTGATAGTAAGAGGTGCTGTATGACTCCTAAGTACTTCTTGTTAACAATGAGTAGAGGGGGGACAGACATGTTAGTGCTATATTTAGTATCGACAGTATGAACTATTTAGTATGGACAGCATGAAGCTATTTTCCTTAACAAACTTTAACTCGTAAAAGTATTTAACGTTAATGGCCAGATGTATGTTATTAAGACCGTGATAGTTTATTAATTTGTTGGCTGTAACGTTTTTAAACAAGGCATCCTAGCTGGATAGCATTGTGCATGCCACACTTAGTCAACTGTACTGATAGGGGAAGGTCTTTACCTCTGTTCTCATTAGTGCCTTGGATTTTATAGGAATAAGTACACTTTGGAAAAAATCACTTCAGACGTTATACACAGAAGTCATTCGTTTCGTCATCCTGGAATGCTTTTAGAGAAGGTCAGCATGTCTTTTGATTCACTACTCCATCTTTGTTTATCAGTGTCATTCCCTAAGACACCCTGTCAGTGTTCCTGTGAGAATGTCCTCTAATGCAGTGAAAGCCTTAGCACCCACTAATCTCTTCTAAATTGCTTTTTACTGCTTTTGATTCCTGAAATGTGATGAAGTAAATAAAATTGCAGGCTTTGCTTGCTTCTCTGGTATTCTATGGATATTGTTATTATTTACTTTATAAACAAATGCAGGACAGCACATTCATGCGCATACAATTGAAAGTGTCAACTTGAGTCCCTTGCTGTTGCAGGCTATATTATATCAAGCACCACCATTAATGTAGTGACTCTGTTTTCTAATGGGTAAGACACCTTGAACGCTTTCTCCTTTTGCTCCCTGTCACTGCAGCACTGGCAGGCATTGTTAGTGCATGAAATGCATTTTAATCTTAGGCCTCCTTGGTGGTATGGAGTGGCAGGGGGTACTGCGTCTTGTACCCAGCAGTGTGGGTTGGGTTTCTTAGCTTCAGATGCTCTGATTGGCTCTTCTGCAACCCAGTTGTCCTAATACCTGAGAAACTGCTGCTAATTTTCAGCCTAATGGCCAGTTTATACCTCTTTTATTCTTGTGTCAGCTTTTTTTCCTGCCTGTTTACCCCATTGTAATTACGGATAACATCCCAGTGTCTATCAAGCTAAACATCTCAGCTTCTCTGTCCTTCTCTTGTAAGATACGCACTTCTGCATTGTTGTGGCAGAACTTCTCAGCCCTGTTCTGGTTTGTGAATCTCTGTCTTGAATGTTGAAGACATTATCACGTGGAGTTTTTGAAAGAAAGCCCTTGTACAGTAGCATTAATACTCTCCTATCTACTGAAAGTGCCTTGATTGATGCTTCCTAACATTACATTTGTCTCTTTCATAGCTGAATCTTACAGGCCATACATTCTCTACCTCAGTAATTTCTTATTGATGAGCTCTCAGCTTATTGCAGGAGTTTTTGCAGTTAGCTCCCAAGTGCAGAATCACAATATTTTTTTGTTCATGTGGGACTCAATTCACATTTCTGTTTTTCCTGTCACCAAAGAAATCCATTTCTTTTGGGGTAGTTATTGCAATCCTCCTCTATGTTGGCAATGACACTCCACATTGCTGACTCACATTAGCCCACTTGTTTATGCCAAGGTTATTAAAGAAAATGCTAAGCTAGATTTATCCTTGAAAAACTCCAGTAGCCAAGCTCCCTGCTGTCTGACAGTCTTCCCCTTAATACTTCTTGTTGCTGTTTTTCCTTCACCCAGCTGCCTTCCCACCAGCTACTACTTTCTGAATTGACAAACTGGAAATGCTTTACTGAAGTCCAGCTATATGAGACTGACTGAATTTCTTTTGTCTTTGTCTAAAACATGGATTATCTTACCATGTCAACCTGGAGAACTCCTTGAATTTTAGCCCATTTTGCCTTTATGTCCGTGTCACTCATTAACCTTCCTTTCAAAATTTGTTCTAAATTCTCCCATATTCCTGAGGATAAGACTTACAGGACTGTATTCATTCATATTACTTTCCTATTCTTAACGCAGGCATTACGTATACTGTTCTCCAGTCAAATTATATCACTTCTAACTGGATAGTCTATTATAAAAATACTTGCTGCAAGACCATAGCAGACTATTATTTCTATGAGGTATCATTATTATGGAGCTGTGAAAATGAAAGGTGTAGTTCTGTTTAGCTTTATTTTTTGAAAGGAACTTCTAACCATGGTGAGATGAGAGAGCTCAGTTGTGTGCTATGTGGGTGAGAGAACCTATGCTGGTTTTTTATTTAGCCTTTAGTCTTTTTAATGCATGCATTGGTTTTCATTTCAGTGGCTGTTTACAAAAACAGATCTTCTTGGAATAAGAATGGAAACAAAATGAATAATACAGTGGTTTCCATTAAAAAAGAAAAAAAAAATCAACCGTTGTCATTATATACAAGAAAGGGAAATTACTTTGGTATCTCACTTCTCACCAGCTGAGTTGGTAATAGAAGTTGAGAAGCACTGAAATAATGTTCTTAAAGGGCTGTTTTCATTTTGATAGGGCTGTCTTTTTCTTGCATTTTAACAGTTCTTGAGAGTCATCAACTATCTTGAATGTGACCTGACATGGCAGTACATGTTATAATCTTTTATTAACATAGGGGGTATGATGGTAAATTATGCCAGCTATGTATTCATTCACAAAGTGTGGTCAGCAGAATTTCATATCCGTCTAATTTAACAACTTTGAATGGAAATACTTTCTTTTTCTTTTTTTTTTTTTTTTCTCTTTAACTTCTTTGCTTGATGACGAACTTAATCTTAGAAAGGCAGAATGCTGTCTTCCAAATTGAGATTTGGACAGTATTTGGACAAGACCTGTTCTCTTTTTAAGAAAAAAGCTGTGAACTATCTAATATACCCAAGTGATGGCGGGAGCACTGCTTTACGTTCATTTGTGTCATAGCGCTAGTTATCTTGGTGTCCCTAGTATTAGGTGGGGAATTGCTGTTCACGCACTGATGTGGAAAGGAGCACGTGCAGTGTTGAGTCACTGGTAGTCCATCCATGAAGGTGTCTGGTAATAAGTTGACATCGGGGAAGTTGCCACCAGATGGTCCAACTATGGACCAAAGGATGTTCTTTGGTTTCACTCCATCTTCCATTTTAATTTTCTGTTTGCTGCATGTAGATTTCATGGATGATGGGGTCTGTTTAAGAGGCAGTCTGACTTATTTCAGCTGAAATATGCTCATGAATATAGTAAGTAAAATTTGGCCCATTTTGGTTCATCTTCTTATACCTTGTATAAATGTCCTTGAGCCAGAGAATTTCCACATCTAAAAAAATGTCCAGATGAGCATTTGGTTGTTTTTCCTTTTTCAGAGCTTTGAAAATGGGGGACTGAGGGGTGGAGGGGGGGTGGAACAATGAAATCCTAAGTATGGTTATCATCTGGATTGCATTGTGTGATCAACTCTGGAATAATAACCAATTCTAAGAGAAACATATAGGCTTTATGTAGAAACTCAGTGAAAAAACATGATTTATAATAACTTCTCAGCCCCCAATTTTGCATTGGTGGCAGATAACAAATAGTAGAAGAATGTTTCTTGGCTTTGTTGCTACCATATAATGCAGAGCTCATGCACATATTTAATACATTTTTAAATAAAAGAGGCAGTTTGATAAATGGGTGGCCCGGTATTGCAATCACACACAGAATGGACAGCTGTACTATCATTTCCCCATCAGTAACGCAGGGTTTACATTCGCATCAGATGCTAACGTAGATGTCTTTACGTTTTCAGTTTGCTTAGGTATAAAATGATTTGGGTAATGGATTCTTTATTGCACTATGCCTTGTGGCTGTGCAACTGATTTAATCTGGTACCTTACCTACCATTTTCTATGGTAGGTGAGAAGATTGTATAGTGTAGAAAGCTGTAATTTAATAAAATTTTTGAGACGTTGAAAAGGTGTTTTGCCTTCCAGGGATTTCCAACTCAGTTTAAATATTTGCATGGCTTTGCAGCTAAGTGTTGACAGGGATGTGTCGCTTCTTATCCATTGGGGTATTGCTCCTGAGGAGGAAAAGAATAAAAAACTATGTAAAACATTTTTCTAAATTCTTTTTGAAAGATTTCTAATTCTCTTAAGGCAGCACCCAAATATTCATACTTTTATTCCCCCTCAGAGGTGACCAGCCATGACATGTTTCTTGGCTGGATCCCACACTTAATTTATGGATATTCACAAGTTATCTAATAATAATAAGCAAAATGGAGACGAATTGCCTGTAGACCTTATAGTCTTATGCAGAACTTGAAAAGACTGTAAAGTGCAAGGAAGCGTTAGCACTAAGCATCCCAAAAATGTACTGTACTATTGCACTCTGGGAAGCACCTAACGGCCCAGATAAGCTTCATATTGTGATGCTAGACTTCATATTGTGATGCTAGACTTCTCTTGCTTCTCTTAGGATTAAAGAGCTGTCAATGGGTTGCAATTCCTTTTGGTACCATCATATATTGTTACAAAAAGAAACCTGGTAAGTATAACTGAACTATGTTGCATGTAGAGATGAACTTACCCTTCTATATTAATCTTTCTCTGCAGGTGTTTTTTCATACTAGTTATAGGAGGGAAGGATTTTCTAAATGACCTAAGTGACATAGGATCACAGATTTCATTCAGAATCAATTTGTAAGTCTGAATTTTTATTTTTTTAAAAAAAAACAAATTCCAGGTGCACTTTTGTAAAACTCATGCGAGTTGGTTCCATATCTGCTTAGCCTTTTAAGGGCTGTATGGTGAGTTGTCATTTTCCCCAAATCTCAGGTTCTTTCATTGTGCACCAGCTGGTTGGCAGCTGAAACTTCTGCGTTTCTGACTTGTGACACCTCATGAGCCTGAATTCCTGGAGCTGCTAAGCTTGCAGCTCATCAGTGCTTCAGTTCCTACACTCCTCAGCTATAGAGTAGTCTAGCAGCATTGACTGACTTGACAGGAAATCCTGAAATTCCTGTTTGGTAGGAAACACAGATAATTTAAATTTTTATTCCTTCAGGGAACAAATGTTCCCTAGCTATGTTCCAAAGGTTGGTATTGTTTGTGGAGTAGGAACATGAGAATTCCTGCCCAGTTATGCTCTGAAGTCACTTAGATGACTTTTGGAAATCCCACGCTGAGTCTTTGGCTGCATTCAGAAAGGATCACAAGCAGGGAGCAGTTATTGCCAAGTTTTCTGTGGCAAGGAGGAGAATAATGTATTGATGAGTTAAATTTGAACTTTTGCTTCATTTTACCATTTGTGATCATTATTATTGCCTACACTAGAATAATTCTCAGAGTTTGGCCTATGGCTACAACTATTCTGTTCCATCTGTTGCAGCGATGCAAATTTAAACAGGCAGCAAAATACCATCCCAACTCAATCCATGTATTACTATATCAAGGCAAAATTTGCCACTTTTCAGTATAAGAAAATTTACTTTGGAGAAAAGGTTTTCTATATTTGCTCATGTCAGGTTATTTTATGGCTCCTTCTCATAATACATCCATTTAGTGCTTCAGACAAAACAACAGTGGCAGGTGGTATAGTGCAGAGAAGGCTCTTGTGCCTGCTGATGCATTAACTGTATCCAATCAGCCTCCACTGATTTTACTAATACAGTGGTACAAATGATAGAAACAGCCTAAGGCCCTTTCTGTTCCTTTGGAGTAATGGTAGCATTGGTGGGACCTTGCAACAGCAGAGCAATAGGGGAAAATGATGGGCAGATAAGGTAGTAGCTGCTGCTTACTAAGTAAAATAGCAAATGACAGCAAGTGCCTTGCGTTCAGTGTTTCCAGTTTGGCAGCTGCAGTACTTCAAGTGTTGTGGCTGTGTGAATAAAATGTTAGCATCAATTTGAAGGATGTTTTAGATCATACCCCTTCAATGTTCAGTGTGAAAGCTGAAGGGACAAGACCCATATCCTTTCACTTCTACATGCCCTTCCTTCTTTCGCTGTCCTTACTAATAATTTCTCTAACTCCCCCGCCCTCCCTTTTTAAGCAATCTGTCATACCTCCATTGTTTCTTCTGTGCCTTTCTGCTAAGGATATTGTATTCTCTTCCTATGGCTGTTAAAGTGATGCGCCTTAAATCTTCTTTACAATGTTGTTCTGCCTGTTGGAAAGCAAAGCATTGACTGTGGATATAATGCAATTTTGTTTGAAGCGGTAATTAAATAAGAAGAGTATATTGGGAGGCAGAGTTGCCAAGTGCCTAAGAAGGGAGTGGAAATTTTAATCTTTTCGTGGTCTTCTGCCACCATTCGCTTAGAAAAGTATAAGGCATGGGATATCTACCATCAGGAAAGAAGTTCTAAGCAAAGTGTTGGTTTCCATCTAAGCTCCTGTTTGCAGCCCATTACAAAAAGTACAAACTTCAAAAGCCACTCTGACTTCAGTTCCCAATGAAGCTCACATTTGATTATTTCTGTTTTCCAGTTTCTTTGACAGCTCAGCATCAGTCCCGCCTCCACCTCACACAATTTTAAGATCCTGTTCAATAAGCAGAAAAAGTATAAACATGGTTCTGTACTCCAGTTATGGGGGGGGGGGGGGGGGAGGAGGGAGGAGAGGAGAGGAGAGGAGAAAAAAACATGGAAAGGCACAACAGCATGCTCAGTGGGGTGTTTTAACAAGACAGATCACTTTTCTTTAGATTTGGAGTGCTGCCCTAACTTTGAAATTCTTACTCTCTGATCTGTTCTGGCTAGCCCTGGGTCCTTTCCTTTCGTTTTTCTCTTCCCAGCCTACATTCCCCTCCCTCCACAAGCACTGCTGACTGTGCTCCCTTCTGTTTCTCCCTTGCCTACGCTCTCAGAGTATCATTGGCGCCGTGCCTTACTCAGCCAGGATAGTGTCATGAATACTGCATACGGTTCAAATGTGCATGTCTGATGTGCAAAGTTCTAAAGTAAATGCTTCTGTAGATAGAAACTGTGGGGGAAATATCACAAACCAGAGTCAAGAAAATTGCTGTGTTTTCTAAAGAGAGAAAACACATTGAAAATAGCCATTTGTAAATGACACATATGTCTAGTGAGTGAATCATGTGCAGTGTTCTAAAAAGTACTGTAAGTCATAAAAATCACGTGAAGTAGGGACCACAAAATTATCTGTTTAACCCCCATCTCCAGGGCAGTTCAGCTGTACCTCAAACATTGCTACCAATGTTTATCTAACCTTTTCAAAGAGATTTCCATGGAAATAAAGCAATATCCCTAAGCAGCATATTTAATTCACTGATGGTTTCTTATCCCCCTGAACATGGAGGTCATTTTACTTCTTCTTCTTTGCAGCAACACTTCATATACATGTTATATGCATGTTACCTGATTTCTCAGTCTCTCTCTTCCTCAGATAGAGTACCTCCCCTTCTTTCAGTGTTTGCTCAAAGGGTCTTCTATCCAGACATTGCTCATCCTTGTCTTCTCGCCTCTAAATTATGTGGTGTACAGTCAGTGGATTTTTTGAAATGTAGAGTCCTAAACTGAACAAACTACTTCGGAGGAGGCTTTGTTAGGCTCTTAGCATTGTAGTGTTTGGGGGGGGTTATTTTCTTCTCCCAGCAGTGTGACAGTGTTGATTGATGTTTGATTTCTGAGTCATTTTAGCCCCCCAGGTCCTCTTTTGTCTCCTGGCTGGTCATTTTGCATCCAGTATTTGTGCAGTTGATTGTTGTGACCTTCAGCTCGGTGACAAGATCTGAAGTATAACACTTAGCGTTTGTCTTTACTGAGGCACATCCTATTTATTTCAGACCACTTTTCCATTTTCTTAGGATTGTTTGGGATTCTAATCCTGTTCTCCAGCAGTTTTTGCCCTTTGCAACTTTACGTGGTCTGCAAATGCAGCAAGTGTATTACATCATCCAAGGCATTGATGAAATGATTGTATGTACACTATGAGTCTCAGTAAGACAACAAGCTAGTGATAGTTATCCTTCAAATACAGTTTTTCAACTAGGAATGTGCCTGCTTTATGTTACTTATATTCCCTATGGTTCACTATGAAACTGTTGCATGAAGTAGGTTAGGGCATCATTGGTGGGTTTTCTAGTAATGTCGTAGGAGTTTGGATTGATGTAATTTGTGTTGACTGCTACTGATCACCTTGCTATCTTCTCCATGTCTGTAGATTAAATCTTTGTTGTTCTCTAACCTTGCCAGCAATTACAGGTAGGTACCCTGAAATCTGATTCTCTCTATTCTCCTTTTCCTACTCTGTGTATCTACCTCTTTCCAGTCTTTAAGTATCTCTTTGTCTTCCACAAGTTCTTGAAGACTTTTCTTGAAAACTTTTCTCACCTACAAGGTTGTTGTCATTCCTTATATCAGGCTAACACTTTTTACTTATGCTTCCTTGTAATTATTTGCTTGTAGGTGTCAGATAGTGTGCAAGAAAATGTCAACCTTTCAATTAATATACTCTTTTTAATTACTGTTACTGCCCCCCTCTTATTTAGCAAAGCTGTTCTTTGATAGCTTTTTGAGATGAAGGCTGTTGTCCTTTTCAGCTGTTTGTGATGTGCCTTTTCTATTTTATTCTGGAGTCTTGGGGCCAGGTTCTGACCTAACCTCAGTGCCTCAGTATCTTTGGCTGTAAGGAGACGCGATCTTCAGTCACAATAAGCCAAGAGCATTTAAACTGTCTTAAGGTAAATCATCCGAACTGTGCCCCGGGCCACATTTAGAAGGTGAAGCCATCCTTGCTTTTTGCCCTTTAAGGCAAGCTCAGCAGATATCTGGCTCATCTGGGAAATGAGCTCATTGAGTTTACATGAAATACTTCATTGACTTAACTTTTCCTCTCCTTTGAATGTAGTACTTCTTTAAAGTGCCTTTACAAAGTTATCTTTCTTCCCTTTTACCACACATTACAGGGTGAAAACCTTTCCCCACTGAAATCAGTATGAGCATCTGTTGGGTCAGAAATTTCACTCTAGAATTTAAAGTAAGGTTATATTGTGCAAGCCTTAAGTAATGTGCTTCATTTTGCTAAGCTCACTTTTTCTCTCTAACCACTCTTCAGTCAAAATTAAACAGAGAATAAGGAGAGCAGTGCATATAATCTTGATTTTTGTACAGACAAAACCAATGTTATAAGAATTTTTATGTTTTCAGAACAAGGCCAAGTTCTCTGCAGTCTATTTCATTACGTGTTAAATAAATTTGGATAAAGAATGGATTTGTGTCTCAGTGACCAATCCCAGGAAATCTGAGTTGAATTGACAACCCTGACATTGGCATTACCTTATCATGTTTTTGCTTTTCCGTCTGTAAAATGAGGATAATGATACTGGTATTTCTTTAAAGTCCTTGGAGATCTTTGGCTGAGAACTTTTGGCTATATTCTGTAAGTGACACTTCTTTACTTTCCAGAAACCTTTTCAGGCTTCCATTAAAAAAATAAATGTGTTTGGCTTTTTGTATTGGCACTTAGAGACTTCAATGTCACTAGACCTGTGAGATCTCTTCCAAAAATGAGTCATGAGAGATGGGCTCTTCTTTTTGCAGCCCTTGGTCTGCCTGCTGAGCTACTGAAGGTCGGTATTTTTGCCTTCCAGCAGAAACATCCACCAGTACTGATGCTTCCAGGAAGGAGTGCGACAGTTGTCTTGCACTTAGAAAGGGAAGCTTATATAGGACTCCCCTAATAGAGTGGTTGTTTTGGAGTCCCAGTAGAGACCTAAGTGCCTTTTAGAATATATTTAAATTAATGAAGGGATTAAAGGATGTTGGTGCTTACATTAGCAGAGAGCTGTTCTTAATGACATAGAATAGTGGTTCAGAAGGGAACAGGTCTGACTATACCATTACGTAAGAAACAAGGAGAAAAGAAACCAAGTTTGCTTGAAGATTGTAGGAGAGGAAGATAAAGAAACTGAGAAGTCTTATTATGTTGTGGCAGTTTCTGGACTATCGGAGTGAAGATTTTCTAATTATCAGGATGGTTGTTTGTTTGTTTGTTTGTTTTTAACAATGGAGGATTTTAAACGAGAAAAGTAGCTGTTACATAATATTTAGCACTGAAACATCCTGAGGTTTTTGTGCAACTCCCTTGGCATGGAGTCAAGTAGGGATAAAGCACTTATGTTTCTGTGTTTCTCAAAATGACTTTTTCAACACGCTGCATGGTTCTGGGGTCTCAGGGGAACAGTCTAGTCCAGACTGACAGTGGAGTTGCATCACAGGCTGCCATCCCAGTGGAAATGGGAATAAGCAGACAACTCCATTAGAGGCCACCGTTGAGATTACAGCAGCGTGTTGGAAGTACTGTTTGCATTCCAAAGAGTAATTGCACATCGCTAGAACATGTCCCACTTTGTTGCATGGTTGAAATAGTCGATATTGGCTTGGAGGGGGAAGGAGAGAGAGTTGCATACTGTAACTGGGAAAGGCTTTAGACCTGTGTTTCTATCTCATGGCATATTCTCTGTGAGATGCTTCCTTGCGGAGGACTTTAAAAGTATGTAAGCTTCTATTCTCAATGATTTACAGCCTTATATGTTTTCCAAGTTTCAAATCTAAATTGCTATTCTGATATTTTTTCTGATGCACTTTTAAAGCCAAGGTTTTTCAAAGTTCAGCTGCTTGCTTTGGGAAACGATTCCACTGCCTATTAAATTGTACTGTGAAGCGTCTTTATCCCAATGGTCTGATTTTTCTTAATTTCTTCCTGTTATGCTTAGATCTTTCTCTTTATTTTAACCCACAAAATTCCTAGATTCACATCTTCAAATATTTGTAGATTTTATGTAAGCTGTTTTTATTTCCTCTTCATTTTAGGTCTCTTGGGGTCTTTGGATGTCTGCCCTGTGAATCCTTTTATTGTTTTCCCACATTAAGATGATTGGCACCGAATGCATAGTCCTAAAATGATCCTTTCCTTGTACGTATACGTACATCTTCTGCTTGTGCCTCTGCCTGTGCAGCCTAATCTCTCATTTGGTAATTTGTTGCCAAAGCAGTTGGCAAATTTGTGTTTCACAAATACCTTTCACAGGTCAGTTCTGAAAATTTTTTGCCCTGCTCTGGTGCCAAAATGCAAGTTAGCTAATTTAAACTCTTAAGACACATTAGCACAGAGAAATGATTGTTTATTGGGTAGTGGAAAGCTTTTAGGTTAAAGGTTGTGCATACAAAGTGATTGCAAGGAAGGGAAGGCGGGAAGAGAAGAGTATCTGGGTAATCTCTGCACCTGAGGAAAACCTATGGTAGCCTGTGACTGCTGTAATGAGCGCTGGGGCCACTGGCAGTTGGCATCTTTCAGGTCCTCTGCCTTGTGCTGGAAGGCTGGACCACCACGAAGCAGCTCCAAGGTGGGTAGCAGAGTGCAAAAGCTGATTTAAAACTGCAACTGCATTTTGCTCCCTGTTTTTACCAAGTATTCTGTGATGAGAACTAACAATCAGCATCACTGCCTCCTCGAGTACTCCTCCTTAGGAGGGCACAGGCCTCAGCTCAAGGGCATGCACCTCATGCAGCCCTTCGTAATTGTACAAGTGCTGATAGCCTTATTGCAACTTAAGTTCCCTTTGCTCTTTTTGTACAAGGGTGAATGATCCTGCAGAATATGAGATGATAGAGCAATACGTCCATTTTCTTAATTTCTATCCGATATATTTGCTTATGCTTTTCAAGATGTATCTTCTTTTTATCTCTAGTTGAAATTTCTGTCTTCCTAAGTCCCGGTATAGCGTTCGTCTTTTCTCATAGGCATTCAGGGTATTTTCCCAGTCTGCATTTCCTTAGCCTATTCCTCATAGCATTTTCCAGTGAGATCATTAGTGAGATATATAAAGGGGGCTTATAAGAAAGATGAAGAGAGACTTTTTACCAAGGCCTGTAGTGACAGGACAAGGGGCAACAGTTTTAAACTGAAAGAGGGTAGATTTAGATCTGACATAAGGAAGGCATTTTTTACGATGAGGGTGGTGAGACACTGGAACAAGTTGCCCAGAGAAGTTATGGATGGACCTTCATTGGAAGTGTTCAAGGTCAGGCTGGACAGGGTGTTGAGCAACCTGACCTAGTGTAAGATGTTCCTGCCCATGCCAGGGGGGTTGGACTAGATGATCTTTACAGGTCCCTTCCAACCCAAACCGTTCCATGATGCAGTTCTGAAGGTAATTTGACCTATTTGACAGGTATTTGGATGTTGGAATTGATGTCTGTTCCTTTGTTCACTGGTGTAATATTTAATGTCCTGCTCAAGTTACCCGAATTCAGTTCTTCCTTCTTTTTCTCAGCCCAGCAAGACCTGGGCTGAAACTGTTTTCTTTGTGGGTCCTAATGTTTGACTCAGCTGTACAGGTTCTTGGTGCCTCTTTTGTCAGCCTAGGAGGACACTTATGGGAAACTGCTTATTGCACCTTGGGTTTCTGTCATACACTTCTGGCTCAGAGGAATGCTTTGTGCTGTGTTTGCTTAGCTAGAAGAAGAAAGCATTCTTTCTGTTTTCAAACCATTGGAGAGAGTGTGTTCTGCAAAGCAAACTTCTTTTTACCTCGCCGCATTACTCTCCTTGATGGCATATTGATTTACTTTACTCAGCCAAGTTGGGCCAGGCCCAGCTTTCTGCCCAATTATGTGTCTCAGCGTATTGCAATTTCACATCTTAAGCAAGACTCAGACTTGTTCCTCCATGCTGGGATCAAGCTCTGTAACTGCAGGTTCTTCCTGTGCATTTTGTTTGGGCTCATGATGAGCAAACACGGTACAGGTATAACTGGAGGCAAAGGCAGCGGGTTCCACCTCAGACGTTGAACACCTCAGCAGCACCTGGGATTTCTGCTCCTACAGCAGCTTCCTGCTTTCCCATGTGGCATTGTGCAAACGAACAGGACTGGGCACAGAGATGAGTTGGAAAGTTTATTGTATAGGTGCTTGAGTCCTCTTCTCTGCAGAGATTGTGTTGAGGATGTGCAGGTTAAGGTATCTTGAGCATAGAAGGTCTCTTCAGCCATTACACTTACTTCAGAAGATTTCTTTCTTTATCTAACAGCAGCATGTAGCTTGGTGTTCAGAGTTTCTGCTATTGTCTAGCCATGGATGTTTAAGTTAGGGCAAAATTTCGTATTGCTTCTTTAAGAAAAGCAGTTCAGTCTGGTCCTGTGTTATGGTGGTGTTTGCTGAGATGGTTAAGCTGGTCAGAAGATGTGGTTTGAGCTCACTGCTGCCAAAGGGGTTTAAGCATCTGAATGGGGTCTAGGTGTCAGGTGAGCATGAGAATAAGTGAGGTGGCAGATGTGGGAATAGAAGAGTTGAGATGAGTGCAGCACCCCCACTTTCCCCAACAGCTTTTGAGATACTAGCCTGACTCAGTGTCTCCTGAGGTTTTAGCAGCTCTCTGCTACTGGGAGAGGCAGACCTGCCTTGCTCCTGGCCACTTGCTTCCTGGGTGTTGTAGCTAACTGACACCCTTCAGCCAGCTCAGCTCACTAAACCTCTGGAAAATGAACGATTTATAAAAACATGAGTTCTCCAACTGTCTCAGCAGGTCAACTCAGCACTAGAGCCTGTTCCAAAAGACAGCAGGGTGTCTCTTCTAGGAGCAAGCTTCAGACTGACCGCTGTCCTGTGAAACAACAATTGGTCCTAGCTCCTTCCCCTGGACTGAGGTTTGGTGCCTTTAGACTGCCCCTAAACCTAAGAAAAAAATAATTCACTGATTTAGTTGCACCTAGATCTCTCCTAGTGGAGTATTACAAAAGCTACTTTGACATTCACGCTTCCTTTTTGACAGAATAGTTACTGTATTTTTAAGTAACCTCTTATAGTTTATTTAGCTATATAATGTACAAATTGCATATTGCTAGCCCAATAAATTTTGTATTCAGATGCTGTGATACTTCTTGTACTGCTTTGTTAGAGCATGAATTTTCAGTCTGAGAAACAGTGATGTTTTCCCAGTTTCTGTTGCTGGAGGTTGGTGATACAGGACTGTCCTCAGCAGAAGACAACGCTGTAGTTCATACCAGCAATTGAGCTTTTATGCAGTAACAATTAAAAGAAAAAAGTTTGCCTTTATTTAGTGGCCAATTATCCAATTTTTAAGATTGGTCTTCACTGGAAGATAAAATGAAGAGAAATGCAAAAGGAAAATTAAGTCATTGATGTACTCTTTGCTTCTAGCTTTCACTTCATTTGATTGTAAATTGTTTGCAGTAAAATTGCAAATTAATAGCTTGGATAAAGCTCTATAAAGTCCTTCAATATCAGATTTAAATGAGGAGGAATCGGGCCTCTAACCTTCATGGAGTATAACTGTAGCTGGATGCATTCCTAGGGGCTAATTATCCATTCCTCCATATCATTTGCTTGAACTCTCAATTGCTCACTGTTTAATGCACATTGGGTGGATGCTGGAAAATGCCTAAGAAGATGTGAGATGGAAACGTAGACAGGGAGGTGCTCTCACTACCAAACACAGATCTCAGAAGACATGCCGCATCCCATAGCAGGCTTCTGAGCAGGAGCGGCTCTCAAAAACCCGTGTTGCTTTCCAAGAGCAGTGCAAAATTTACATCCTGAGGTGGCAGAAAGAGAGACAAGGGTTACACCAAAAGTAGGTTTTCTACATGTAGTAAGAAGAGCAGGCTGAAATAGCCATCCCTCTTGGAAAGGAAAAATACCACATTAACTTCACAGTCAGTTGTCTATGTACCTCTTACCTAGGTACAGGGGAAGTGTCCTAAAATGTAGGCAAGGTAAATTTTGGTTTAGTGTAAGGTATTACTACTGTCACTTCATTTATTTTATGACTGAGATAATTTCTTCCTGTTTATCACACAGCTAAACGAACAATTCTTCTGTTCTCAGGTCTGTGAGGCAGCGTCTTTTGTCTCACCTGTATTGCTTTTACCAAAAGTCAAACTGATAGGAAGAATAATCTTTATGGGCAATATTCTGAATTTTTAGAGAACAGCCATAGAGTGAAAGAGAGTGATCCTTTTATAGAAAGTCTGTTGGGCGTGTGGTGGCTGTGGCCAGCCCGGAGGGAAGGGTTGATGGCTGGAGGTGTGTCTCCGTGTGCTCGTTCTAGCCAGGTGTATGGGAAGAGGGTGCTTCCATGATGCAGAAAATTTAAGCTCCAGTTTGTGTGCATAAATAACTGGATTCAGGTATTAATTAGAGAGCATAATTGTTTGGAGAGTCGAAGACTAAAGGAACTTTTGCCTTCCTGTCAGAACAATTTTGTCTGCATTGTGCTGTCTGATAAATCAGATTGCGTAATGGGGGTATTGTGTGTATTTTCCAAGACCAAATCAGAATATGCTGATATTAAACCCATGCTTTTTTCTTCTTCTCTGGTGCACTCTTTATGTCTATGGAAGAGCTTCTCCTCCCTTTATTGTCAGGTTTAACTGCCTTTGTATGCTACATGGTGGCTCCTGTTAGCTGTACAGGGTATTAGTCCGGTTGTCAGCGGGGAAGGCTTCTTTACCTCAGGTATTCGAGATACAGTGCTAGTCACATGTCCTGCTTTTTGGACTTTGAACCTCTGTCTAATTCTAACTTACTTTTCCTGATCCAATGATCCTTCAGCCTGGAAAGGATAAGCAGCAACACTCATCTGTTGTCAGCTTTGTTCAAGCCATGGGGAAGTACAGTAGTTGCTGTTCTGTTCTCTTTGTAAAACAACAAGCAAGAGCAAAATGCTTGAATAGAATGAGCAAAAATAAAAACAAAACGGTGAAGCAAATCCTGTTTATCTTTCTCACTGGGTAAATGCAGCCATACAGTCTGTGAGTATGGTGTACACAGAGCTTGGGCTGTGTATGGGTGGGAATGCATTTGCAAGGAGAGGAGGTCACCTGCAATTGTTAACAGTATCATTAAGCTGAAATGAAACAGGGAGATAGAAGATACCTGTCGGGGATTTGGGTTTGAGTTTTGTTGGTTTGGGTTGTTGTTGTTGTGTGGGTTTTGTTTGTTTGTTTTTACTGCTTTTTGTTCTGCAAAGATGAGGATGTCTTATCTGTGGCTTTGTTGCTTTGGACACAGTTTGTGTCCTTCTTAATAGCTGCTTATCCTTTTGAATTAAGTTATCTTGGTTTAACACTATGCAGAAGCCAAGTCTCAGAGAAGTGCTGGATATCCCTGGCTTTTTTCAATTGGATATACTGTGTTACTAGAACACTTAAATTTCACCAGCACCAGGGTAGTATACCCTGTATGCAGTCACATCATACACTGGCTCTGTAGCTTTTATTGCTTACGCTGTCACTGCATATTAAGAATTAGTAAGCAGTGCACACTAGATTGTTTTAGACATGGTTTATATATTATTCCTAACATACTTTGACAGACTGTGCTATCGCAGCTGCGCTGTGTTGGTAGTACCGGAAGGAATATCAGCCACTGTTGTTAAGTTTGGAATATAGGTTCATTTACAGCCTCAAATTTTTATTTATACAGAGCTTTATGAAACAGGCATCTGTTGGGATGATAATATCAGAGGTGAATCTGTCGAGAGGCTTGTCACCAAAAGTAACTTCCAAATTCTGCACAGATTTGGAAAACCATGTATCACCCATGTTTCATAATGAGGAATACCTTCAAACTTGCCTTTACACACTAGATTTCCTAAAGAGCAAGAAAACATATGATTTTTAAAGAAAATACTCTCTTTTGGCAGAAAGCAGAAGAGAGAACTCTTGATGAGTATTGAATTAGGCAATGCTTGTTGCTCAGTTGTTTGTGAAATTGGTGGTAGACCAGTCTGTGCTTAGAGGGCCTGATCCTATTGCTGTTGGACCATTTGAGTAATTTGTAGATTGTGGATAGACAAACATTAGATCTCTCATGTTGAAGCACACAAATAAATGAATTTTTCTGAGTGCTCTGTATTTGCTTCTCCTCTGTCTTATGTATCTTCTGTATATCTTATATCTAAAGAGTGGTGTGAAAAAGACTCCAGCTCCCCACCTCAGATCTTGGGGTGAAGGAAGAGAGAGAAGCTGGCTATGACAGTTTTAAGCGGAGGAGAAGTCCGTGAATGGGGAAAGATGAGGAAGATAAAAAAATGTGAAAAATAGAGACATGAATGGTAAAACATGAAAAGAAAAACATAGGGAACAGGACAAAGGAGGAAGTGAAACATAAGGAAACTGAAGTGCGAGTGTCAAAGAAAAGAGAAAATGAGGGAAGCAAATAGAGGAAAACAAAAAGATTATGTAGTCATCAAGTCTTTTTAAAATATGTAAAACCAGAAGTGTTTCAAGATGTGAATGTGTATGTATGTATAGAAATGAATATGTAGTTTGAGTCTTTTAAAATATAGGCTGTAATT
This sequence comes from Fulmarus glacialis, assembly GCF_000690835.1. Classification (NCBI taxonomy): domain Eukaryota; kingdom Metazoa; phylum Chordata; class Aves; order Procellariiformes; family Procellariidae; genus Fulmarus; species Fulmarus glacialis. The sequence continues at coordinate 39,466 of NW_009198660.1, read as the reverse complement.
TTGAATTTTTCAACTCAAATTGGAGACCTGTGGGCTTAGTGGAGCCATATCCCATTTAGTTATACTAACAGATGGCCACATTAGTGGTATCTCACACAGAGCATTCCTCCATCTTATTGCTTCTCTGCCCTGGGTTGTCCCTGTTCTGCCATATGGCCAACAGTGATAAACGGTGAGGTCTCAAGAGCTGATTCTGCTGGTAAATGGCTGCCTGTGAACAGGTGAATCCAGACAGATCAGTTATCTGGTTTTGAAATGTAAATATGTGTGTAAGACTGAGGGTGGACATAAGGAACATTGTGTTACTGCGTTGTTTTGGATGAAATGGGTTATTTGAAGCATGGCAGTAGTCAGCAGAATGGTAAAGTGCGTGCCTAAAGCATGTGCTAAATGGGCAATAGAAACACCAACAGAAAAAATCAAGAAACTTTTCCCCTGGGGACAACAACATAACATGTTTCTATAAAACTTGTTTGTTTGGGAAAATGTGCATGCTAGTTAATTGAAACATTCACTCCTGTCAACTGAGAATTGACAGGAGGAACACCAAAGCAGACAAGTAGCAGCAAACTGTCTGAAGGCACATTTTTGGAGCCCTGTCTAGTCTGCAGCTTTTGAGTTCTTCCCTTTTCCAAACTATAATGTGAAAATTTAAAATCAGCAATGAAACATATCAGGAAACTTAAAAGCAAATGACAGTTTGAAAAGAGAGGGGAATGTAATACTCAGATCTTCTGTATATCAGGGTAAAGGAAACATGTTTTATATTGTTTGTGTATCTGCAAAGCTGTGGTATTATTAGAAATTCATTTTGAACTGAGGAGCTCAAAATAAAACTCCCATTTAGGAACAGTTGTACTGCTCAGTTTACCACACTGATATTTACAGCCAACTAATCTGAATCCCTTTACCCCTTAGAAATTGTCAGTCCTCTCGAAGGTGTGAGCATCTTCCCACACTGTCAGATTTGAATATTTAATCTAGAGAATGAACTTGAGTTGAAATGTAACTCCTTTGGCAATGGAAATTGCCTTTGAAGTTTTTGTATCCTCTACATTCCATGTTTCTCGTTTCAAATTAAAAGAACAAAGCACTCTTGAATAGCACACCGTAAGCACCCTGCGAAACCTGCATCTCAGACATCTGGCCGGCTGACGTGAGGAGCCAGACAGAAGAAGGAGGTCCGGGGGCATTTCATTCATCTTCCCATCAAACAACCCGCCCTAGGTAAGAGAAGTTCATGTGAGTCAGAGCTAACAGGGCTGGTCGTATCCTCAATTACAGGGCAGCCAGACTAAAGGCTTCATAAAGAAAGCTTACTCCTGTTCTTTGTTATGAGGATGATGAAATACCCCACACTAGCCATAGTAGGACTTATAATTGTAATCTCTTGGATAGAAAAAGCCCCAAATTCATTGCACCCGCCTTTCTCTGAATTTCATAGGTCATTTCTGATCCAGCTTACATAGACCTTCCATGTTTTTTCGCTGTCCATAGACCATGACCTCTCCCAGCTTCCAGGCGACAAGATTCATGATCCTGTGATTCATGAACTGTGAAGCTTCTCAGGATGTGCCTGTTTTGCAGGTATGAAGAAACCCAGGCCAGATGAGGTTTGTGGCATCAAAAGCGTTGTGCCTGAAAAAATAAGGAGTTGAAATCAACTTGAAACTTATCTAATTGCACCAGGTCTAGAATATTATTTTCAGTCTAGACTCAGGGTGGAAATAATTTTAGCAACACTGATGATAAATCTCTCACTCTGGGCTGAATGACATCTTCTCATCTTCATGTGCTACCTTGGAGCATTCAGTGTTAGACTTGAGGTTGTGCTGACCCTGTGCAGAAAGGGGCAAAAAGTACAGCGTGGATTCCCGCAGCACAGAGATGCAGAAGACAAATAGCTCAGCTTATCTTTCACCAGAACTATTGCTACCACGTAAGGTTGGACAAAATCAGCTTGTGAGTAGGGGTCAGGTAGTTGAAGTTGGATCTAAGCAAGGCAGAGGTGAGGACAAAGGAGAGCTGGAGGATGCCTTTGGCCAAGTCCTAGTTGTCCTGAACAGTGTGTACTTTAGAAACACTGCTGGATTCTTCCGTGCCGCCAAGCTCTTGAGTGGCAAGCTCTGTGATTAATGATTTCTGCCATCTTGAGTTGGTGGGGAGATTCTGTCCTAACTTAGTTATGATTTTATTGAACTCTTATGTCCCATCCGGGCTAGAGCAATGCAGCATACATGGGCACAAAGCCATTGGTTCTTAGGCAACTGCAGTCACACAGAGTGCTGCAGCATTTCCCCTGGGCAGCGTGTACTCGCGGTAGCACAATGCACCATTTCTTTTCTCTGAAGTACCTCTACAGCTGCTGGGCCATTTGGCAATCTGAACAGGGAGCAAGAGCCTGTACTGGCTGCCGAATTTTGGTGACACCTAGTTTGTCAGACTATCTATCTCAGAAGGGATCTGGAACAGCTTTTATGTTAAAACTACTGTTGTATTTATAAGCCTGCTTGAAGACGTGTTTGAAAAATTGTATATGCCATTTTTAGATGAAGTTTGAAAAACCTGGTGTATATCATATAGATCATATACTTCATGTATAATCATAAACATCATGTATCATAAAATACTAAACATCATCACATGTGTATCTCTGCACAATGTCAGGGATCAAGGTTATAGATAAAGTGGCAGGAGATGGAAAGAAAATAATACTCCCACTTTTATTAAAGATTCAGTAGTCAGTATGTTTGGATATTACTCTTCCAAGTAATTAACAGTTGTTTGGTCAGAGTGACTTAAGTAATTACTGGCAGGTTTTTCTTTTTTATTGTTATAATCTGGTTCTTTTGCCTATCTAATTACAGAATTTCATGACTTCTTCTTATGAATGATTCAGGTGTTGACTTGCTGATAGAAAATTTTGGCCAGACTGATAGTGAGAGATTTGCATTTCTTTTAAACTGGATTCCATAAGTCGATCAGAAGAACCTCTCCATAAGCATGCTGAAAGAGAGGTGAAGGCATCCGAACTTTTTTCTCTGGCAAAAACTCTGTAGTGGTAACAGGCAGATTCCATTTTGCTGCTGCTGCTGTTTGAATGGGAGCTGGTTGCCGATTACGAATCAGGAGCCAGGGGTGCGGTGGGAGAGGGTTTGTTGAAGGTTACGCCCCCATTAGCAATTAGTGCCCTGCAGTAGGAGCAGAGCTGTAGCGGCAATCTGCTGGTCCTGCGGACCTAATGTCCGCATGATTGTATTTTTGAGGTGTTGGACTAGCTCTGGTTTGGTCCCACGTGCTCCTCTAGTGGCTCGGGTGCCTGGGGTGTGCTCCTGGAGAGCTGCTCCAAGTTTAGTTACACCCTGAAGGAATCCTGTTTGTGGGCTCCGAGGCAGCACTGTGCTCCGCTGGGAGAGCTGCTGATCTGAACTACAGAGTAGCGTAGACACAGCTGTTAAATGTCTGGTCTTACCTCTTGAATGAGTATATGGAGACCATAGGAACAGGCTCTTGGAGGAAGTGGCAATACTAGTTCTGACTTAGCTAAAATCAAGGTCCACTAAGAATAATACCTATTAAAAAAAAAAATCTTTCAATGTTGTTGACTTGGCTTCAGATACAGCAGAAAATGAGGAAGCTCTTTCTGGGGCTAAAACAAAAAGAAAAAAGGGAATGAGCATTAAAACAAGAGGGTAAGATGCCAGAAACAGTAGTGCAATTATCTAGAGATAGCTGCAGATACTTTGATATAGCCTACGATGACTAAGCCACTGGATTAAAGAAGTGCCTGCGTATTGAGAACGTAAAGCAGTTATAGTCTTACACTAGTATTCTTAAATGTTTTTATTTTAAAAAAACCACTCCACCCACCTTAAAATCAAAATCTAATTACACGAAATGGAAGTGTTTCCTAAACAGTCTCAGTTGGAGCACGTGCTGCCAAACTGAAGACTTCATACTAAGTGAACTATGTTACAGTGAGTGTGTCAACATAAAGGGGGCAATAAGGAGACTGTAAAGAAAAACTGCTTGAAGAGTTTCTTATACGACATGTTTAATACAGGCCCATTTTTTAAATGCTGTCACTTAAATAAATTAACAAATTTCTGCTTATTGAGCTATGTTATTCAGATGTCTCATAAACAACTTCAACTCCTACAAACCTAAACAGATTTTTCACAAAATAGAAGTCTTTAGAGCACTAACACAATTAACTTTGTGAAGTTGTTTTATTGAAGGGGAAAAACCTTTTAAAAAAGTTATTTTTAAGTACTGTGTTGGTTTTTGTATTTAATGTGACAGTCTATCCTATGTTGAGTTTGCAGCCAGTAATTTTTTTTTATTTTAACCTAAATCTGGGATGAAAGGAGCTATAAATGTGGTTTGCTTAATGTGTTCAAGTTATTCTGCATTAATTTGAACATAAGATAGTGCTGGAACTGCACTACCAACTGAAAAACTTCCGAATTCTGTTAAGCACATTTTGCTCCTGGTCATATTGGCTGCTTAAAGTGTACTTAAACAGAGCTTGAACCGATTTGGATTTGTTCGTCTTCCTCTTCTGTCGTTTCAGTCTTCTACCCCGATTTGTATTCCTGCCCTCCAGCGCACTGTTACTCAGAAATCTCTCATTCTCTCCACCATCAGGGCAGTGCCTTTGCTCTTTGAAAACATGTTGTTGCAATTTCTACAAATCGTGAAAGAAAATTACATAATCTTAAAAGCTATTGCTCTGTTCCCTGCATTAAATATTCGTATTTTTACCCTTCTATTTCCATCCCCTCTCATGTAGTTCAGCCCAGACTGACGTACCTTCTGTCATCAGGGGGCTGAGAGTCCTGGCCTGCGTTCTCAGCAGAACAATGTGAAGTCCTGGCAAACTTTCACTGTCATTTTAGGAGAGGATTAGCTCTTTAATTTGTTTTTACATAAATACTGAGACGATCATAGCTTGTATATGTCAGTGCTTGCTGCAATTTTTTTCCTTTAAACACCAACTCAATGAACAGATTTTTACACTTTGTAGCTGCTCAGTCATTTTGTATGGCTTTTTAATCTCTAGAGGCCAGATGGAAGCGTGATCCTTCAGCATTGCTTGTTTTGCATAATGTAGGGATTGGAACTACATTTGAATAGTACATAGTCATAGATGTAAAGTATATAAATATTTTTCTTTTCCATCCATGTATTTTCTCTTCTAATGTTTTGGTTTGGTTTTCTTTAATGACAGTTTTCTACAGGGAAAACTGTCATGAACAAGTAAATGCTATGCCCTGAGAGAGGAGTCTTACACAGAAGAAAACAATGATTTTGGTCAAGGAGATTTCAGAGAGAAACTGACACTCAAGTGGTAAGTTTCTGAGAGAGCCGATGACTTACCTTGGTTTCAGGGCACTGATAAAACTGCTGTTGGACTGATCTGGACTGATGTGGGGTTTTTTTTTTTTTCTTCAGAAGCTTTATTTCAAGCTCTCCTACAATCCTAACTTTGATTTTAGTAGTATTTATGGATTTGTTCTCTGCTGTCAGACTGCAATCAATTGATTGAAAGCCATAAATAATAAACATCAAGTTTCAATTTAAGATGCAGTAACAAGATGCTATCGGAAGAAGTTTTACGTACTTGAGCAGCTTTTTATAGCTAACTCCCTCCAGACTCAAATCCTGACACATTCTTAGCGATGGGAAGCTAATGGCTTTCCCGCATGTTTGTCAAAGCCCATGTGACAAATCCTATACGGCAACTGAAGGAGAGGACACTCGCGCACCTGTTTGCGGAAGGGTTACATAAAAAGTCCTGCGGCATATTTTAGCATCTACCAGTAAGCTGAGCAACTTGACCTGCTTTACCCTTCGCAGGATATATGATATTAAATTAACAAGAAATAGGAGAAAAAAAAAAGATAGACATACTAACATGAAAAAACACATTTTATTGCACTTAAGTTATAAGAAAATAAAATTTCTAAGTGAATCAAACCATAGACACAATCCCTTTAAAGGTTGTTTTCCTCCATCATGTCAGGTTGTTACATAACTAAAATTAACCAACTGGAATCTGATTGTTTTAAATCAGACTATAAATAAAACAAAAACAAAAAAAAAGGAGGAAAAAAGATCGCCTAGGATACAGTGTTAAACCACTTTCACAGTTCAGCTTGAGTTGTGGCTCTTGGAGAATGAGGCAAACCATTTGACTCTCTTGTTTCTCATTTTGTTTGCATGTGACATCTTTACAAAAACGTAAGTTTTTGCTCTGTCAGTTCCTCCCAGCAATAACTGTAACAGTTGTTTTTTTTTTCTCAAATACTGTAAAACACTAAGACTGACCAGCAACTTTATTTTCATTTTTGTATTTTATAATATTTTTTAAAAATTTTGTCAGTTTTTTTAATGTATGTTCATTCCATTCACCACAGCCCTCACAAAGAAAAATTTCCCCACAGAACAGGCTGCAATAGCTTTGTTCTAAGGAATGTGTTTTAATTTTTGCCCAGAAAAAAGAAAATAAGCTTTGCACACACACTCAATTCTTTATTTGCAGGCAAACTTCACTCTTAATTGTCTGAAACTCTTCCACTCTCAGCCTCTTAGAGGCACAGTTGGCTCAAGTTTCAGTGGCAAAAAGTCTTTTTCTGTAACCAAACTAGAGCAAATTTGGAATTCAGTCTGGGACTAAAACGTCACAGCAGAAAAAAAAAATAAAAAAAAATAATTTGCTTTTCTTTCTTTCATTTAGCAGCATAAATAAGTTTGGCCACTGGGAATACAGTACAGGGGTGGGACAACAATCCCGTAATTGAAGACCTACTTCTAGCACCAGCATTGCGAATTAAATCCATCAGAGGACTCTCAAAACCCAGGACAACTTGCCACCTCAGAGCAACTTATGCGTTGAAGAGTGTAGATGGAAGCAACAGTAAATAGATTAAACAGAGGCTAATACTGTGATTGACATTGGCAATGGTTGGCAAAAAAAAGAGGAATAAAAGAAAAAAAAGAAAAAGCTCTGATAAAACTGTACGAAACAATTCACAGTAATATTTTAGCTTCTCCACACCAGGAATGGACTCTCTTGGTTTTGTTTTCGTTTGTTTTTTTCGTTGCAGATGCTCTCTAGTTTTTGAAAGTCAACCAGTGACTGCTCGTAGAGGTTGGAAGGGACCTCTGGAGGTTGTCCGGTCCAACCCCCTGCTCAGAGCGGGGCTAAGGGACAGCGCGTTGCTCGGAGGGGCTGCCGGGACCCCGGGTGGCCCAGGGGTGCACGAGCAGGCTCGCCTGTGCAGCTTCTTTCAAGATCTTTGTGGTAAAATAACTTGTTAACAAGAACTGTAACAATTTTTTTTTTCACCTCCAAATTGCTCAAGGAGCAGTCGGAGGAAAGTAAAGAAATAATTGCACCTGGTTTCATTTCAAGAGTCGTATTTTTGCAAAGCTGCCCCAGTCAAAAGCATAGCCTTTTTATGTGACGAGACAGCAGATGCGTCTCTTGTCAGTTATAGTTTGTCATCTTTGTCTTCTCCTTCGTAGTCTGTAGGTCTTTAGGATCTGTTGCCCCAAGCCAACATCCTGCACCACCAAGGACAAGGGATTTTTTTTCCTTTTTCTTTTTTTTCTTTTTTCTTTTTTTTTCAGGGGGAGGGAAAGGAGGACATCGTCTACACGTTTGGACAAATTCATCTTTCTGCCCTTCACTTCATATCCACGTCAAAGTCCAACACCAGCAGCTTTGTTTCCTCAGTCCCGTTGCGGCTCCCAACCGCACACACTAGCTTTGTGTTAGAAGCTCTGATCCGCCACACGACGCCTCCGCTTCCCCCGCTCTCCAATGTGACTAGATTTCGGATAAATTCACCCGTTTTCAAGTCCCAAAGTTTTACAGTCCCATCATCTGAGCTGGTAATTACAAAGTTCTTGTTGAACTGTAAACAGGTCACAGCACTCTGATGCTTGTTGGGACCTGTAACAGTAAACCAAAGCATTTTTATTTGTAATTAGAAAGCAATGTCAGACAGGACTGCATATAAAATAAATACCTAGCTATTTGCATACAGCTTTTTCTACCTAGATGCGTTAACTCAGTTTTGTGCATTAAAAGGTACAGAAGCCTTGCTGTGCTTTCAAAAAGTGAATGCAGTTATAGAAAAATCCCCCACTATTTCCTTCTTTGTTACAGTGATCTTGTTTCGTTGTATACAAACAATAGGGCAAGTGTGCACTTGGACATTCATGACAATGAACTTAATCATCCAGAATGAGGTGACCGCTGTAAGCGTTTGTCTCCAAGTCCCTTTGAAGTGTTATTATGAGATCACTCTATCAGTAAATACTGAGAGTTATATATTGACATATAAATATATACTGCTAAAACAACAGAGTTTGCTTTGCAGTGAAATTTAATTTTCTGCAGCGATGCTGCATATGATATATGGGAATGCTATAAGACCTTTTTTGTGGGGGGAGAGAAAACACCACATTCGTGTGCACAATGCTTGAGTGGCAACTGTCAGAATGGAAATGGAAATCTTTCTTCTTACTGAAATAAAGAAAACATCTTCCACTCATTTCTCTTGATTTATTGCAACAGACAGTGTACTTTGCCTCCCGATCCAATTAATCAGTAGGCTTTGAAACATCCAAGTGACCCCTAAATAAATACGTTGACTGACTGTTTTGAGATGTCATTTCCTACATATTTCTGAGGCTTATTAGGCTAATACACCCGTAGCAAATTGCTATCAGTCCAGACCATCTGCCTTTCATAATAGGCAAGTGATTTGAATAGATTAGATTAAATACATTTTGTTCTTCTAATTCAGAGAAAGATCATACAGCTGTCATCAGAAAAATACTTAAGTTCTAAGTGGTCCATGCTTGCTTCTTTGTATGTAATTTTAGAAGTTTTTTATATAGAATCTGCAATGTAGATTACTGCAGGCAGCTTGATTTACACGAAGGTAGTTTAAGCTCACCTTGCAATGTCTGTAAACATTGTCCTGTTTTAATGTTGGCATTCCCAGACACGAGTATATTGTCCTTGAGTTCCATTCCACTTGTGAGAGACTGGTGGCCTGTTAGCGTGTGAATGCAGTTGCCTGTCTCCACATCCCAAACTCGGATGGAAGTGTCAAGAGATCCACTCACCACATGGATACCATCAAACTACAAGAAAGGTAAATCTATTACAAACAATTACATTAGGATCGTGCAATGCTCTGTATGAAGAAGGCTATTAAGCATTTAATTTACTAAATGCAACATTAGATACTATATATTCGGAAGCTGCATTACAAAATAATAATTCAGTCTAAGTAGTGATGGCATGTTTGATATCAGAGCAGGTGATTCATGGTCAGTGTAATTTCCTGTTGTAGACATGGTCTACGAGGTACGTGGTTCAAGGAGAAAGACTCTGAACCATTGGTCTTTTAAACGTAATACAACTCTTTTAAACACAACAGCATCCTGACTATACTGCAGTGTGCAATAGTAACAGAATATTCTTTTCCTAATAAAGACATTAATAAGCCAAAACTGCTTTTCACAAGTCAGAGGGAGTTGATGCTGGAGAAGGGTAACAACATTAATTCAGAATCGTCTACACAGAAGCCAAAACATAGGAAAATGGAAGGGATGTAATTGAAAAATGCTGGGTTTAGCCATTTTTATAATCATAATTGTGTGCAGTAAGGAACTTTAATTTCCTAGTTACTGTTGGGAAAGGTGTACAGGCTAACACGGATGTCTAAATTCTTGGATCTTCTGGTCTCATATTATATATAAAGTAAAAAGATGAGATGTATATATAGATATAAAGTAAGAGATGAGACACTTTTGACCAAGAGGACTGAACATGTAGAGAATATAAAGGTAGAAAGTAACTTGAGAGTCAGTGACAATGACGTAAGAGTCCAGAATTCTCAAAAAGGAAGGAAAAAGAGCAGTAGAATAAAACCAGTGAGCTTCAAGGAGGAATACTTCAATAAATTGAGACTTCCTTCCCATGAGGTTTTTATATATCTATTCTCTGAGGGGAAGAAGAGTTCAGGAGAGTTGGCGTTTTCTTAAAGACACAAAATACTCTTGTGTGAAGGAAAGATAGGAAGTGTAGTAAATTACCAAGACTCACTTGGCTAAAGCACAAGGAATTGTACAAAAAGTAGAAACTAGATCAATAGATGTGTTTAAAAGAGCACACTGGGACAAAATCAGAAAGGCAGGGCACAAAACAAGACAAAACTAGCAAGAGCCGTTAAGGATGATAAAACACTATTCTGTAAAACAAAAACAAGAGGAAGGCCAAAATAAAAAAGCTCATTTATGCTCAGTGGGAAGGAAACACCAAGTGAGGCCAGCTATTTAACTTTCTTTTGCTTCAGTCCTCAGCCATCTGAGTGTAGGCTCACAGCACTAACACCACTGACAACTGAGTACAAGCTTTTGCTAGAATGGGGGAAAAAACACATAAGGCAAGTTGTTTTAAGACAATCTCGGAGACATCTGCTGCTATCTTTGAGAACCCATGGAAGACAGACAAGGTTTCAGATGGCAAATACAATTCCTTTCTTTATTGAAGGAGATGATGATGGGAGATGGGGAATTATGGATCGGTCAGTCTAACTTCAGTTTCCAGAAGGAACTAACAAATAATCAATCTGGCTGTAAGCCCTCAGCAATGCGGTAAGTAGCAGCAAACAGATTTGTGGGAAAATGATCTTAACCAACACGATTTTTTTTCTGTGACAGAGTAAAAAGCCATGTGAAGCAGCAGATGTCTTGGTTGTATTTTCACAAAGGGGGAGGCAAATCTGACGCAGGGATACTATCTTGTTCAGGACTTTGCTCACAGCATTATTAGAGATATCAGAAAGAGTTCCGGGGGGGGTCTGGCATTTAGTATTTTCATTAGGATTTGGGTGACATCTGAAATGGTAGAACTGACCCAAAGCAAAGAGTGTAAAAGTCAAGAGAAAATTGTGAAGATCTGAGCTTGGCAGGGAATGAATGAAGGTGCAGCTGCAGCCTGGGAGAATGATGGCTGGGCAGGAGTCTGTTACAGCTAGGGCAATCCGACACTACTTGTTCATGTGGACTGACTGGTATCCAATAATGGTGAAGAACGAACCCAATTAAGGGAACTCAACTATCTGAGACTGCTTCTTTTTATAAAAGAAAACTGCAGAAACCTGCAGAAAACTAACATCTTAGATCTCTACAGACAAACATGGTTGAGCATGGCACCTAGGTTCAAAAGAATGTAGAGAGCGACTGGCACGTACAGACTGCTTATCTGCTGTATACATTGCATTTCTGGTGAAAATATAGTGAAAAAAGACACTCTAGTATCTGAAATAGGGGTATGCTATATAAAGGCACGTAAAATAACTTTTCACTTCTAGTAAGCATTGGTAAGACTTTGGTTGGAATTTGGCATCCGGTTTTGGGCTTTCAAAAGAACGAATTTGAGTTTAGATAAAAGGACGAGGAGTGCTAAGTAGCCTAGCAGACTTGTTGGGTGAAAACACTACAGAATGTTTTTCTTTCCTAAACAGAAGTAAACCAGATTGATGTAACAAATTTTGAATTCCACTCCCCCTGACAAATTACTTGTATTCCATGTACATAAGCTTTAAGGCTGAGCATCAAGACAAACTTTACTCTGATATTGCCATAGTCAAACAGACAACGGTTTGGATCAGTGGTTGAGCTGTTATCCATGGACCCTGAGAATCTGCAGATTACTTCAAAGGTAGCTAAGAAAGAGGCGACTAAGAAAACGCAACATGGTCAGTAGTCTTTGATTGCTGCTTAAGGATCTCTATGTTGGGGGTCTACAAATGGGGAAATACCAAGGTATGATAGAACCTGCCATGGAGCGGGGACAGGGAGGACAGGCTGGTTGTTCGGCCTGATTATGGTATTTATGGGAGTTCTGCTGTTTTGGGCTATTTTGTGCCAAAGGGCAGGAGCTCACCACACAATTTTAAAGACTCTTTCTGTAAGCACCTGTAGCTTCCTGCCCCCCAGAAATTTGTTTTAGAATACCAAGTTCCATTTACAGGGTGTAAATAGTATAAGTGTGTGTAACATAAACCCAACTATTTGAACGATTATTACTACAGTATCAGAGACACATGAATATTCATAAGCCAAAACAAGAGCCACTGGTGAAGGTAAGGCAGATAACATACACTGTTCCCAAACTGCCCTAGATGAAATACAACCTTCAGAATATTTTTAAGAGATAGGTGGGTAGTACAGCATTTTTAACTTGCTTGCTGCTTGTCTAGAGAATCCTCCTCAGCATATGAATTTAAGAGAAGGGCTGGAGATTTCTGATGAATTTTACTACATATTTTGGGAAAGGAAACGAACTAGGTATTTTGTTCATATGTAATCTATTACGGTAAGAGATACCTTATGATGGAAGCATTTATGAAAAATATCTCTAGCACCGAGCTTCACTTTCTGAGCCACAAACCAGAGTAGTTACATGCCGAATGCGATTTCCTGATTTTGAACTGTCTTTGTTAATTTCTTTTTCAAGTCCTGCCAGATTGTGGTGAGAACAGGCACAAGCATGAAATTAATTTCTTTCGCCTTTCAACGCCTGGAAGTGATGCTTTGACTCTATGAATGAGCAAGATGATCTTTTGGGTTAGTAAAGGTAAGAAGCATCTACATGAGGTCCATGTGTATTTTTGCCAGCACAGTTCTGATGAGCAATCGGGTGACTGGCAGGCAATAGAGCCACGCCACAGAGCAGTACCATAATAACCTGCATCTACAATAACATGTCCCTGTTGACAAAGCCTCACAGTTGTAGATCTGGCCTCTACTCAGAGAAGAGGAAGTAGAAGGCTGGAGATTTACATCGGGGCATTAAAACTTGAAGTTCAGCCTTACTGTGAATTACAGTTTGGAACTGGAAGATGGGACTACAAAATCAGGATAAACAGTTCTGCATAATTCAGAACATTAATCCAGTGGGGTTTTTAGCGCATTTTCAACTACTGTATCATCTGATTTATTTAAAATAGTAACATTAGAATTTATTTGGGGAAACCAAAACCATAGCTCCAAAATACATGCCAGATTTAAAAAAAAAACCCCAACCAAACAACCCCAAAACCCAGAAAACTACTTACCTTGCTGGTATATAGATTTGGGCTCTATTGTACTGTGTGCTTTAAAAAAAAAAAGCTCCTTTAAAAAAATCTCAGTCTCTAAATTAAGACAACATGTAACTAGTGTAACAAAATGACAGAGGGGAAATATCACAGATGCCTCTATATTCTTGTGGCCTGTATAATTTTGGAGCAGGTACCACAATTTAATAAACAAGGTGAAATAAACCGACTTTAAATGTTACTTAAGGAAACTAAAGCAGCAGATGAAAGTCACATACCTGTAATGAGTAGACTCTGTTAGTATGCCCTTGCAGCGTGTGCAGACAGGTCTCTGTCTCCGGATCCCACACTTTGACCATAAAATCATATGCACCACTTACAACCCTTCTGCCATCATATTGAACACACCGAACTGCAGCTACGTGGCCCATCAGAACGTGTAAACACTGGCCCGTCTCTATGTCCCAAACTCTCAGTGTAGCATCTCGAGAACCACTGACCACTCTGGAGGAACAAGAAAACCCCTCCTGTACTTAGCATTGGATGTAAAAGTAGTAGAACAATTAGACTTGGGTATAAATCAGCTATGAGTTTTAATTTGGGACATTACTCCACTAGCCACCAAAGATCTGCTTTGGCATGACGTTTTATTAGGGTTGCAAATGACTTGAGTGTTTTTCTTCCTTGCTCTACTCACCTCCTCAAGGATCTGTTTATTTGATGTAATTACCAGTCAGTATTTAAAAAGGCACTTCACTCCTGAACAGCAAAATGATGCCATGAGAAATTATGTGGACTGTTTTCTCTATCTGTGAAAGCTTACGAATATGCTGAGCTCAAGCCAGTGCTATGAGCATTCTGTTTTAATGACTGTTTTATAACCAATTACAACAATTAAACAAAGAAGATCTTTAGACTTTTTACTTTTAGTAAAGTAACAGTTCTTCTGCTTGATTTTTTTTCAGTTTATACTTCTAAAAGCTTTTTTAGGCAAGAAGAGAAATGAGAAGGAATTAATATTAATGGAATTGATAAAGAAAAACCTCATAATTCTTCAAAAAAGAAGAAATGCAACCAACAGGCACTCTGTCAACAGCTCCATACCACAGCCAAGTAAAAGAGCTTTGCCAATGTTTGTTGAATCAACAGATGGTTTACTATTGCAGAAATGATGATACAATCAGTTAAAATTTTAAAAAAATACTGCAGTGACAATACTTAAAAAGTTCTGTAAAATGAGTAAAAGTTTGTAGCATTGACAAAAAGGAGAAATTATTCAGAGTGTGGGAGACTGGATCATAGCATAACAAAGAATTAGTTTTGAAATAACGTAGAATGTGACTTTATAAAGTACGTGACTCAATTTTCTGTTCTTTAATTAGTACTCTTACGCTTTTGCTGCTATTAATCATCTCCTCCCTTGTGTTGATTTATGTAGTTTAGTGTGCGTAGCTTTGCCCGATTTGTATTTCACTCAATGTCGGATGGGGTACCCAAGTTTAACAGGCATTTTCTGTGAACACAAGTGTATCTTACAAGCCAAACTGTGGCTGTAGCTTTGGACAAAGCCTTACCTTTTCTCATGGAGATGCATGCAACGCACGGTGGAGGTGTGTCCGTACAAGGTGTGTATGCACTCTCCAGTCTCAGCGTTCCAGACTTTCAACGTTCGGTCTGTAGATCCACTGATGATGATATTGTCCCTCATCTGTGATGACCAGACTCCGCCTGTGTGCCCCACCAGTGTTCTCAAACACTGAAAAGAAATATTTTGTCTAGTTACCCTTTTGATAGAGTTGAATGGAAACTTAGGAGGTAACAGTAGTCTCTCATAGCAAGAGCCGGAAGACCCTTGGAGACTGCTTTGTGACTGAACTAAAAGATCCCACCTTTTAGAAAATACTCACTGAATTTCTCTCTCCATTGTCAGTACTTCGACTATAAAGAATTTTCCCTATGATCTTCCCCTTGATAAACTAAACTGTCGTTTCAAATTTCTCAATACAGGGCATGTTTTACAGCCTTGAGTAATTTTCCTGGCATTTTTCTGAGTCACTGCAGGTTTTCCAGTAGCTTTTTGAAGCATAAGTGTTAGAACTGGAGAGAGCATTCATTTAGTAGTTTTACCACAACTCTATAAACCATATACTCTTATTTTATTCTTCTGTTTGTTTATCCAAGAAACATTGCATTCTGTAAAGCCATAGCTACAGCATCAATACTGCAAAATCATGTTTCAAACCTTTTTCAGACTTTACTGTTGCCCGGGAGAGAATCCCATGCTACATAAGCACAGCCTACCTTCTTTCATCACAAATGTATGACACGATTTCTCACCATGTAGAGACAGCGTTTGCTCACACCTACTTCTATAAAACCTCCGTCACTCTGGAACAATGACTTGTCTCCGTCTCTCAGCCTGTATTCCTTACAAGTAACGACTATATATGCTTTCTCACCAGGCAGCAATAAGTGCTAATTAGCACAGGCAAGAAGAGATCCTTGCAAGACCCCTCTCGAAAGATACTCCATGAAGATTCTGCATTTACATTAACAACATGATCTCTATAATTACCCACTTTCTAACCCATTTAAATACGTGCCATGTTGATTTTTGCGTTGCTCTATTTTCTTCAATCGTGTCATGGGGATACAGTCTTGCAGTGCACATAGCCATCTATTTCTGCACTATTATTTTTATCAGTCAAACCTGTAACTGCACGAGAAAAGAGGTCAAGACAGTTTGATGATCTCTTTTTCTGTAATCTAATGCTAAGTGGCATTAATTGCCGTGGCCTGCCTTTAACTGTTAGTTGACTCCTATTGACGTAGTCCAGTATTTTTTATCTGAGATAATGTATCCTAAATACGCAGTCTTTCAGTTTACTCCATTTAAATATTGACACATTTTAGCTTTCTGGCCATCCTTTGGACCTTCTCCTTGTGCTCACACCTTTTGAAAAAAACACCGATTTTACCCCATGGTAATTTTTTTAGAAAAAACTCCATCAAATACAGATTATTTGGATCAACTGTAATAAGAAAATCCAAACTTTGGTAGTTTTTGTTTAACATCCATGTGAGTTTCTGCTGATACGAAGTGTTCTGTTATCACTGCATGCTCTATTTCCATCACATGAATTTTCTCCCAAAATAAGTATTTTTTTCTGCATCAGTGATAGTATACTAATTTCTGTTGTTAATATCCTGGTCTTTCTAACATACTTGAAAATGCCTTCCTTTTTTGCTGTACGAAGTTTTCCTGTTCTTTAACTTTTTTTTACCAGTCTTCTGCAATTCCTGACTCCTAGCTTAATTCACTGCTATCAAATCCATCTTTTTTAGTTCATAGCTGTTATTCACTTTTACAGTTCCCTTTTTTTTTTTTTATTTCAGCCGATTTGCTCATATTTTAAGAAATCATCCTTCTAAAGCAGTAAGAATACAGAATCCTTATTTTGGGCTTTACAGCTGTCAAGGGAATTATTTAGTCATGTTCATTTGCACAAACCAACCTTTAGGGTTTTTTTTATTTTATTAATTCTTCAGCATCAGTAAGCATGAGGGCTGATACAGCACTCTTCCATCCTTCATATACAATTTCTGGCTCTCTTAAAGGTTTGGGATAAATAGCCACACTACAGGATTTGTAATTACTTTCAGAAAGTTACTGAACAGGAATTTTTAAGTCATGCTACTATGATCAATTTTATACATTTAAAGGAACATTTTGCTTTTGAGAGGGTACTATGTACAAAGGAAGTATTTTTCATTTGAGTTTAGGCTGCCCTTTTCAATTAAAAAATGTAAATTTCAAGATGGGTTCCTTCATTAGACAGTTTGTTGTAGGGAATCCAACAGGGGCAGGGTGAGGCTGCCTATTGCTTTTAATTTCATTCTTCCCCACAGTAGTATTTACAGTCCCGTCAAGGATCTTCTAGGCATGCAAAGACAAATGCTTAATACATTCAGCTTCAACATTATAAAGCGGATGCCTTTTACATCTTAAACATGTTATCCCCAATAGCTGTCCTGTTGTTCACCTAACAGCATCATTAAAACACAACAAAGAACACAAACCACTAGTAGTCTAGAAGGAAAAAGTACTGTTTCCCTGAGGCCTTTTCTATATCCTTGCAGCATGGTCAGTCAGTCACCTTAAAACAAAAAAAATCTGTGTGCTGAGTAGCTGTGATGTTCTAACATGAGTGAAACGTTCAGTACTGTCTTTTTGATTGCACATATTGTTTTGCTTCTCTAAGCCAAAATTAAATTATTGAAGCTTATTAAATTCCTGCCTGAGCTGGATCTAATTTAATAGGAAATATTTAAATGTAAAGCAAGTTACTCTTTTTTTTTGGTGGCTCAGCAATATAGTTTCTTCTTAGAAAGAAAAACAAACTCTGTATTTGAAATCAGAGCCAGTAAAATGAACACCCCATTTCAATAACTTGAGAACAACAGAGAGAATGCTAGGAAACAAGGGAGAAAGGGAGCTCCAGAGGGGTAAAAGCAGGCTAAATTAAGCTTTAAGGAAGATAAAGTAACGTATCTGTCCAAATTCTTTAGAATCCATGTCACAAGCGACTCCACAAGAACAGCAGAATTGCCAAGAGAACAAGGATATATACCAATGGTAACATGAGCAGCATTGCAATTTCACATGAAGGTGACTTTTTTTGAACTAGACTAGTTTCTGTGTAGGAAAAGATGAGCCAAATGTTTACCAGTACTTTTTCCGATTCTTGCACCAGACGGCACTGAAGACCACCCACCCTGCGGTGCGGTCTGATGGCACAGCAGCATTTCTGACATACCAGTGCTCTATCTGTAGCTTGTTTCCTAAGGAATTCAGCAAAATAACCGACTTACCTTGCCTGTAACCGCTGACCACACTTTCAATGTGTTGTCATCAGAGCCGCTCACTATTCGGTTCCCGCAGAACTGAAGGCATGTGATCACGTGGTCATCATGGCCTTTGAGCACCTGACGATAAAGAACATAAAAACGTTCAGTCACAATTTAACACAGGAGATTAGAGAGAAGCAGGAGAAACAAAGTGCTCTTTTGATTCATAAATTGTAAGATGCTAGAGTTGCTTCAATAATAATAAGGCCCCTTAATCCCAGTGTCAAGTCTGATTTACCGCCAGCTGGGACCAAAGAAGGTATTTTCCTTCTTCCATGGAGCGATACTGCATTGCTTAGCAAGCGCATAACAGTTACTGTAAGCCTCCTAAAAGTACCAGGAAAAAATCACTAATAAAAGTAGGCTGAATTAGTAACTGGACATTCCTCAATTCCTCTGCAGTTATTGCATCTCTATTTTTTAGTTGAGTTACTTTTACCTTTTAAGACTTGTTTCAATCTTGAACAAAAAGGATGGGGTGGTATTATTTACTGCATATTTGTATTTTGGTGGTCAAGGCTGACTATATCTATTTTTTTTTCCTTACCAGCCAAGCATTGTAATCTACTAAATGCCAGGCAGCGCCAAACTGAAAAAGCTAGAAAAACCGTTAACTCAATTAAATACAAACAAAAGCGGTAATTTAATGTGCTGGAAATGTGGATTGGAACATTGCTTTATAGAGCTGGGATTTTCAATGCTTGATTTGGGAAAAACTGCAATTCAGTATATTTTACTGCAATACAGCAAAAAAAAAAATCCTTATCAGAATACATAGGATGGGGAATTTTTTATTTAAGATATCTGAACACTTCTAAAGATGTTCATCGAAATGAAATGGGCATTTGGATAATGCCTGAGGCTGTAATTTTAATAATAATTCCAAGATAGCTTGATGTGGTGTATCAAGGCAAGAAATACACAGCCGTTGCCAGAGATGTACATAAGTCACGGCCAAATAAACAGCAGGATATAGCCATAGGTTTTCCATGGGAATTCTTTTGTTCTTATTTTTATTATTTTGTTGTACAGTAATCAAGAAAACAGCCGAATTGCCTTAAAACCTTAAAAAGTTATCAGTATGGGTTTTCTTCATGTTTCTGACTGCTTGTTCAAGACCAGGTTTGATTAGACAGTTGCTATTTTATTTTACAAAAGGTTTGAAGTATTGCTTCATATCTTCATATTGGAAAAGATGTAATGATAACATATCAGTCATTAAAGAATTTTAATATTTTAAAAAACAAAAAAAATCTTAACATGGAATGAAGTTATTGTCTTGTGCTGCTCAATTTAGAAGAATATGTATAAAAATAAAGCATGAAGTGATCACAGAATAGTTGTGGAGTATTTTTATGTTGCGACGTGGCCCAGCTCTACAAATACATACACATATATATGTATTTATATATTATATGTGTGTGTATGTTTAATTTTAAATACAAGTATTTCCAATCAAGTTTATGAGATTCTCTGTCTCAAAGAGACTGCCATATTTATAGGAATTCATGAAATTGTACAGAAATTTTTAGAAGAGCAGTGGAAGAATCCTGTTGTACGAAGAACCACATTTTGATTTGCTAATATGGTGCTCAGAAATTCATTTAAACCCAGGGTAAGCTAAAATACAAATTTTTTTTTTCTGTAACAATACATTGCTTTTTGTGGAAGGATAGTCTGGCTTGGCCGAAGGGGGAAAAAAAAAAAAAAAAAAAAAGAAACCTACAAGTTGATCCTGCTTTGTTCATGGCACCATGCACACAGCTCAGAAACTGACCTTAGGCGATTTAAGTTCTCCTCGCCGCCAGTTGGTATCAATCCTGTGTTGTCTAATGTAGGCGCTTTTCCACGGACTGTGTATAAAGCCTGGTTTTATTACTTTCCTCCTCTTGATATGTAATGGTTCATCAATCCCTAATATGAATTTTTAAAAAAGGGGGGAGGGGAAGAGATGAGGCCACCCCAAATAAAACAACTTCTCTCCCTCCCAAACCTTCACAGTGACCTCCGACATTAAATACTGCATTGACGTAACAACCTCCCACATGCCATATTTGCATTGTGTGTCAGTGACACCGCCCTGCTCCTCGGCTCTTTGTACTACATCTTTCCGTGTCGTTTAAGCACAATCATTACCGTAATCGTGGCTGAAAATGCTCTAGTTCATCACGCCTTGCTGGCAACCTACTAGCTTGTTCTGAATTCCCCTTTCTGAGGCAACGTAGCAGAATATTGTCTTTTTCAAATGGGTATCGTTCAACAAACTCCATCATAACCACACATGCGCTCATTTTGGAACCGTTCAAAAAGTAAACCTTTCTGTCTGCAGCCCTCCTCTCTAGTGGCCCATTTTCATTACCTTTAAGTTCACTGTGACTCTTGGTATTAGTGAGCTTTTAATTCTTTTCTTGATTTCTTGAAAGGCTGTGTGCTTTTGGCATTGTGCTCTCCCGGCTGGAATTTAAGTATAGCTATGCGCTGTCTGAATTGACACTTAAGCGTCAGTGCTTTCTTTTAGCCTTGCTAGTACAGATAATTTTTTTTTTTTTTTTTTTTTTTACAATTCTCTCACCCATCTCTCTTTTCTATGGCAGCTCCTTTCTCCACCGCATCTCATTATGAGCAAGTCTTGTCTCTTCCCAGTATCTGGATTTCACTCTTCTGCTTTTAGCCCCTTCCCTGGTGTCTCCATCTGCAAGTCTTGAACTTACTGCTCCTTCATATTACTGCGCACCTCACTAAGGCTAAGCAGTCTACAATATTGCTTTCTTTGTCTGTGCTCTCATGCCTGGCCATATTTATTTTTACTTCTAAGATCACAAATGTAGGCTCATTCCCCTCTCAACCTTCTTTTTTCTCATTCTGTCTCCTTAATGCATTTTCACTGAAATTTGTAAGAGGAGAATCTTTAGAGAAGATTTAAGAGGTTAGACACCTGGTTTCCACTGCAAAAGAAAAGTAATTAATTTAGCTGCCTTTACAAACAGCCAGATACATTCACATTGTCATGTTTTTTAAAGCATTTGCATCAACCTCTCACAAGTTCTTGTCTCCACACTCCGAGGCAGCCTCGACAGGTCCCCGTGTTTGCCCCTGTCCAAGAGGGACACTGCTCTGAGATCACTTGCATGTGCTCTGCCCCCCAGAACAGACTCCTTGTCCATATAATTCTCCTTAAAAATAAAAACTTACACTCTTCATGTGCTCCAATATGTGGCTACTTTCTTGGGAGCCTTTTTTTGCCCATTTATTTACCCACCATATCTTCTTGATTTGGCACGAGCAGGCAATATCCGTGTGGCTTACGGATTGTGTGTCCCTCTCTAAGCAATCAAGTTAGCATTTTCTCCCCCTACCATGTGCCATTGTTAATTTTCCTACAGATGACGTGAAATTACAGCATCCCTTCTACCCGACCACTGAAACAGTTTTTCCTCCATGTTATTTATAAACTGCAAGACTATACTCCTATCAGTTTTACATCTCAGCTCTTATCTGCTTTGGTTGTATTTTGAATAAAAATAATCCTTAAAAAGCAAAAATAATTGTATTTTAAAAACACACACCTAGTACACTTTATAAATAGGATGTTCAAACTTAACTCTAGTTTCATTTCTAGTACTCCATGGATTATTTCTGCTTCTTACTTTCAACAGAGATACACACTACGTAGTTCAAAGCATCACTAGCAGTAAATTTAAAGTCACCCGAATTGCCTTCATAAAACTTTAAGCTTATTATGTAAATGAACTGCACTTTTTACAACAGCAACACTTTGACTATTACATCCATCTTTTTGCTCAGCCTTACCCTCCTCTTTGCATTTCTCTCTCCAGAGAAGATTATCTTCAGCCAGAATTCTCCAGTAACGGCATGTCTGGGCTGCCTGCAGAAGGTCCCTGGGTTCCAGGAATGACAGCACGTACAGTGCCAGCTGTAAAAAAGAACAAGACAGTGTATTCTCGGCATTGCTTTTGAAAGGAAAAGTGAAGTAACTCGAAGTATTATCACACATCAGGGGCTGAAATACAGAAAATTGAAACAATAAATTATTAAACAATCTCAGAATCTTAACAGAGCTACAGTTTATTCCAGTGGGTACATGAAAGTATAACAACAATCATCTTAAGTAACTAAATCCGTACACATCACATCAGAAATTATTCTTGTATTTGCAAGAGAGCAGATGTCAGCTGAAATCACAATTATCTTTTTAAAAATGTAGTCCACAGTACTTTGAATCATTAACAGAATTGTTACTAAATAATTATGCCTATGTTATTTTAGCTAACAAGTATACCAAAAGTTATTTTGAGAGTTTAGCTGGAAAATACAACACTCACCATGTGAGCAAATGGGAAAGTATGTTGCGATGAGTAACGTCACTCAGTAAGCCTGAATCCAGAAAAAGTAAATGCTACGTGCACTTGAGTTCAAAAGCACTCTGCAGCTATAGGGAATGCAGCATACCTATAGCTCATTTCTGATTAGAATGCAAACACACTCCTCACTGTTGTTACGGGGAGTTTTACGGACTGGGATGAAGAAGGACTGAAATATGTAACTTCGATACTGTACACAGTATGTTACCAAAAACATATGGGAAATCCCAATAAGCACCAGAAGACAAACAGAAGATGAACTTTTCCATGTGACAAAATTAAAGGTTATTGGGAGAATTCAGACCTCAGTTGACTGAGCTAAGCCATATAATGACCACGATAAAACCCCCAAAATCTCCACAAATATCTTCATATGTATTGAAGTCTTAAGCGGGGACAGAGGCATCTAAAACACAATCCAAAATACAGGGACAGCTATCCTTAAAGGGTATGATGACCAAGTACAGCTTTTCTCCTTGACAGCAACAATGCACCTCCCCAGTCACGGGAAACAGAAGTACAAGAGGCAGGAAAGTCCCTTCCATGGCTAAAAACTCTGTAGAAAGAACAATATTGATAAAAAGTGATGCAGAAAACTACTTACCATGCTGAAACAGTGAGGTCTGTCAGTAACTAATAGATGCAAAAGTTGTCAGGGAAATCAGATTATCCACTTCTGCTTCACATATCTTTTTGTGTTTAGGATTTTTTATTTAATTTTTAGCTGGAGTTATGAAGTATATAAATAGAATCTACCCTTCAAAGCAGCACAGACTGAAATTGAGTAAGGAAGTCATAACCATAGGTTGTTGACCTCAGCAGATTTTTGACCTTATTATGTGAGAAATGTTTACTTTCAGTAATCTAGACCAGCCAGTGACCGAGCAGGAAATAAAAATTCAGTACGCCAGAACCATTTGCATTTTGACTGCACAGACACCTTGTTTGCAAGTCATCACCTGCAGCTCACGTCGAGCATGTAGGGGACTCCACATTTGAGGGACCTGTGACTTAAGTTATGCATTAGATCCCGTATGCACCCCAGGCCATAAACCTGAGGAATCTTCCTTCTGTCCCTACTCAGGGAGTCAGCATTTAGGATCTGGTCTAAGGCTCTCTATTACAAGAGCGACAACTGTACCCATCCTTTTAGACTTTCCGTCTTAATTCCTGGTATGTAAAATTATTTCAGAAGTGCTGTTTCCTAACACACATCAGATAGTCCTGTATGTCAAACATGAAAGAGATCCTTTCCATTTTTGCTGGATGTTCCTTAACTGACAGCAGTTTGTTTAAATACCACTTGTCCTATCTATACAGATATGGACACTTGCTAAGATGGTGTTAATTGAAACCTGGGAGCCAACTGACTCTAAAACAGGTTACATATGGGTGACATTTATTTTAGACTATATTTATCTAAATAGTTATCAAGGGTCAACACAGCCCACAGTTGACTTTAAGATTAGAAGTGCATAAAAGATGACGTCCCTTTTTCTCAGCTCATGGATCTAGTTATAAGAAAACTTCAGGTAGCAAGATCTGACCTTTGACTCAACTGTGACTACTCTCCGCTGTAGTGTTAATAATACCCAATAATAAGCAGTCTTTCACCTTTTTCTTCACTTGCACACATGGCACCAACAAAATTTCTTTGGCTGATTTCAGCAAAACTCCTCATCTGTTGGTTTCTAGACCTGGTTTTCACAAACAAGTAATTTCAGTAATTATTTCTAAAGTCTCAGCAAGAAAACAGGAGTATCCATTTCAGATTAATTGTTTGACTGCATGTTTCCTCAGGAGGAAAGCAAACATTTTCTTGGTTATTCAGCTATTAAGTTACTGTCTTTGCATTCCTGAAAATGTTTTTGAAGAAAAGCCCTCCTGTCCAAATCATCATCTTGTTCTGGTTAGGTAACAAAATCACTGCATTGCATCCAACAGCACTGGAGATAACAATAGATGTTAATGCGGAGCGACAACTCAGGGGAGCACGTTTTCACAGGATGCTGGCTTTGATAGGGAAGCCTGTGTACAGAACTACTGACCCTAACAACTTACTCTTGCCCCCACAGCTCAGTTCGTCACCCCCTACTGCAGCCGGTGTAAGTAGCTGGGGACAGCATCACTTAGGAGATCTGCGTGAAGAATGATCTTCAAAAGGGAGAGGAAATGGTGGAGTTAGCTCCATGGGTTTTTTTGTTTAACTCGGTTAATTTTGGTGACAGTGACTGGGGGTTAGGAAGCTAAAATTATTTAAGCCAGCTTCATGGTGAAGTCAGCCTTTCATGAAGCTAAGCGCTTAACAATATTCTGGTTTCAAGAGAAAAGAACAAACACTAAAAATAAATTAAACAAATTAAACACAAGTAGCTTACAAAGGAGTCAAGAAACGTAAATCAGAAAGTAAGAAACATAAATCAGAAAGTAAGTTTTACAGCTAGAGAGTGTATTTTTTCTGTGAAGAAATTGCTAAAACTGAAATAATAACATGATCATTAGTTACAGTATAACTAGATCATGGGTTATACTTGAATTAGTTTTGCCACTAAATCACGCAAAGACAACTGAGCTGTGAGTTCCTGTTACCAATTCTGTATTAAATTTCCAGATTTAATAGATGCAGAAGTGGCGAAGCATCTTCTGTCTTCTCAAAATATGAAGTCTTGCTGCCTTCCTCCACCTCTGAACTAAGGCTGCTTTGACCAGCTTCTCTAGAAACATGGCAACCATGTAGAGGTCTTACTAAACTCTCTTCTCCTGCCCCAGTGTCCTTTCCACTTACAAAGGCTGCCACAGGAAGTGCTTCTGTAAATACTAATCTCATGTCATGTGTACTAAGGTAATACTCGTTGCATAAATTGCCTCCAACCCTTACAAATGCTAACCAGCAAGGGAAGGCTGTGACTCTTCCTGACTCATGAAGATATGACAGTATATGAAAGGAAAGAGGGTCTTGTACATCTAAGTATTCAAAAACAGGTTATAGACCAGAAAAAATGTCAGGAAACAGAGATAGAGAACAATCTTCAGGTAGTAAGACCATGTTAAAGACAGCAACCAAATACTAGCACCAGAATATCTTTTAAGGACTTGCTTTGTAATGTGTTAGTAACTGAAGATTCACGAAGACGACAGCCCTCAGGAAAATTTTCACATGGAAAACCCAATATGCGGTAGATCTGGCAAAGGAAAATAGACTTCCCCCCCACTCCAAGTAACAAACCAATTTCTAAATCCCTAAAATCAATCAACGTCAGAAGTACCATTTTTAAATGAACTAAAACACATTCACTTAATAATTGTAGCAAACTGGGTTTGTAATCTTTCGCACCCACCCTCATGTTCTAGTTGCAAGAACATCAAAAATTACTCTTCTGTGGACAGCATTTAGTTACACACGCTGAAGAGCACAAATGCTGAAATCTGAATCTTAGTTTCTCTTTAACCTGATAGAAAGTGATCTGATTTGCAGTAAAGGATTTACTGTAAGATATCTGTTTAATTAGGGTTTGGCTTTATCCTGAGTGAGAAGTGCTTTTCTGGGTTTACTTCTGGGTTTTTTTGGTAGAGATTTTAGGGCTCAGTTTGTTTAAAATAAATTCAAAGGTAATATTTACAAAACCCCCACCACTTAAAGCATTAAACATTAATGCTTATACTTACAGAATAATGTGCAGAAAGGTCTTGCATCCGGAGGAAATTTTTGTGTGTGCGTGCCCTAACAGAATTAGTTCTCAAAAAAAAAGCACAATCAGCCCAATTAAGATACAGAGGTATTTTTAAAGCTACTGGGATTTTCTTCAAAGGAGTTCTCCATATTTCCAGGTATCTAAATGCCTATCAAGAAATAAAGGTATGTTAATCTGAAATCACAGCAGCCATGTTATGGCAATGTACCAAATTGTGGACCTCTAACATCAGTTTACATCACTACGTTGGCAAAGCTGAACGCCATAATTAGCAAGGAAGTTTTTAAAAGGTGGCAGCTGATGCACTGCATAGTCCAGTATTAACCTGTATTTCTCACCTCTTTTGGGAGCAAGGAAATGAAGTCTCTTTGAAACTGGGGCTCTATCACTTGCATCATGTGTTTTACTTGTGTTGGTTCACAGCTGTCAATCAGTTCATCTAAAGCAAGTAATTTCTCTGGTCCACTCCAGCTCTGCAAGAAAAAAAAGAAAGAAATGGTAAGCTTAGTTTAATACACTAGTTTGGTTTATATTAGTAAGTGCCATTGCTTTGCCAATAAGGCAAGCTATGCTTCCTTGTCGAGCTATATACAAGCATATAAAGAGCATATAAAAAGCCAGGAAGATAAATGCTCATGTTAATTACACAAAAATGAGAAGTTAATCAACACGAAATATTGAAAATTACTACATTGATTCGTAAGCTAAGAAAGGATTTGTTATACACACACATACAGATTAGCAATTAAAGAGATAATAATATTTAATAATAATAATTAAATTAATTAAGCTTCTTTTGAAGTTCATGAAACTACACACACATTACTGACAATGAAGGGGTTGCAACAGAACGCGCTCTCTCTCCGTCTTTCTCCATCGTGTATTCAAGTGAGATGATAACTTTTAACCTTTATGTTTCATCTGGTAGACCAAAAACTTTAAATGAAACGAGAGGAAAGGAAAGAAAGAAACTTTTTCTAAAAGTACATTAGCTTACTGCCTGCTTATTACTATGGTATGTTCCTAAGTGACAATGCTGTAATTTCAGAATCCTGGCTATAAACCAATGCACGTTTTGTAAGTATCAATTTACACTTGAATAAACACGGAATTTTGATTGGTAATTTTCTTACTTCACATTTTTACTAATGGGCACCATAAAATTTCAAGATTTTAATAAGGCACTCATCTGAGAGCATAGCAGATCAGCATCATTTGTAGAAAAAAATTAGTAACTGAATATACTGCACATCTGAAAAGCATGTCTTAAACTCATCTGTGCTCATCAAAGAGTTTTGATTTGTTATGTGAAAACAATTTAAAGAAAAAAATAATTTCTACAGGAAAAAACAACAGCCACCGCTAACTGATTTAGCAACAGAATTAGAGCATGAATAAAGCCTTAGACAGGAGAGAAAATCGGACATCACAGTTTTTGAGAGCAGATTCACATTCATATTCTTGAACAACTTCTAGAGTGACATTTACAAGTAAATTAGCCCGTACCAATGATATTACAGTTATGGTAAGAGGCTAACTGAAATAAAAAAAAAAAGGCAAGATACCTTACAGTTAAGATTTCTGTATTAATCTGCCATGTATCTCAGGACCTTTATTACTCATGCTCTAAATTTCTGTTCTCTGGATTTGATCCTGACAATTAACTCCAGTCTCTGCAATACTACAATGTTTGTATATCGTGAAGTTTCTGCAGAACAATGAAGCAAGTGAAGGAGAAGGTGGAATTTTTGGAAGTGAACACAAAGCAGATAAATACCCGGCTTTACTCGATGTAGAAAGATCATCATGTTGCATCATTTCTCCCTAATTAAAACGTCAAAATACTTAGAATGTCAAGAAAAGCATCATTTACCCATACGATGACCCACCTGACTTTCAGGTGACCCCGTTCCATCAGGGCAGTGCAAGCAGCTTTGAGCTGCCTTGATTACGGAGCGAGCACCTGCCGGGACAGTTGTGAGAAAGCAGGCAGGGCCTAGCAGCTTGTCCACTCCAGTTACATGCTCTTGGCCCTACAGCAAACGCGTGGCAGATACTGGACAGCCTACCCTAACAGAGGAGGGGAAGGGAGTTCCTATGACCTGCGCCTTTCCACACACTGTTGGCAGTTGGTAAGATGGTCTAAGCTGGCAAGAAAATATTCCCCATCCGTGTGTGTGTATGTAGATTGTCACCATATGAGATGAGGGTTTCTGTGTCTCATATCCAATACCTCAGAATATTGAAAATAAACAAGAATATCTCAGCATAAATTGCAGCAGTGCTGTTATAAACAGCTTTTATTATAAATTTCTTTCAATAGAAACATTTGCATCACAGAGCAGTTCTCCATAAATCATACACTGAAGAACTGTTTATCTCACCAACTTTCCAACTGCTGTTTGTTTCATTAACCCAGAACTTAGCTGGTGTTAGGTACAAACGTTTGCAATCTTTAATCTCATCTGTCAGCCGTGTTTGAATTTAGGAGAATTCAAAAAAGTGAAGGTAATACCTCTGCTACTTCCTTATAATATAAATTTCCAAGGTCAGTCTACCCTTAATTTATAAGCAGCTACATTTATTAAATTGGAACAAGTCAACCTGAAGAGCATTGTTTTTTGCTGTAGCAGACATTGCTACCAGTTACGAACATGTTATTGATTAATAATTTCACTGTACACTATCTTAATCTATATCTCTCTTCCACTTAAGACATTTCTAGTTTTAAAATATAATACAGATCTGAACAGAAAAGGGAAAAGATTCAAGAATGGGAAAGAGATGCTAATGAATAAAAGCAGTATCCTCTTCCATCTATCCATTCATCATTAGGGGATGGCTACAGGCAGCTTCCTAAGGCTCTTTTTAAGCAATCAGCTGCTACAAAATGTTTTCTCGAGGACGTTGTCCCTTTAGCCTTTCACTTAAGCAAACAAACCTCTAGCTGCAGTCGGTAAGGGGTCTCTGAGGGAAACGTTTGGCATGGAAAATTGGGATGAAGCCTTGCCAGAAGAACACAACTGTTTGCATTAACGAAGGCAAGACTAGTAAATTACTGTTTCTGGGCCCCTAGCTTGATCCGTTTGCAAAAAAACTTCATGTAGCATGTTAAGCAGAGAGGGTGAGAAATAAGTTTGTAGCTTTGATGAGAAACAACAGTGAACAAACGTTGCAGAAGAGGAAAAAAAACCATAAACGCGTGCCAAACAGTTTGCAAAGTTTCAAACACTGTAGATGACCAGAGACTTCTGAGACACGCGGTGTAGTGTCCAGATACCTTAGATTTCTACCAGGTGATTCCCTTTCAAATTGAAGATCCTTGTAAAGAATATACTTTATCTTTAAAATGCACTTGTTCAATTGGTTTTCCTTGTCTTCAAAACTTAAGTTTAATTTTAATGTAAAATTAAAATAAAAATAAAATTAAGAATTATTATGGGCAGGGGTTCCTCTAGAAAAGGTAACTCCAGGATTCATTCACATACCCGTTGGAAAGCCAGCAGGGACTACTGATACTGCTCTTTGAATGATTTGAGATTCCTAAACAAACATCCCCCTCTCTTCCCTCCCATTTCCTCAGGGAGGTGTTGATTTGTCAGCCAAGGCCTTTTGGCTGGTTCACACCATTTCCTCATTCAGTAATGCAGTTGCTGCAACCATGGCGCTACCTATCTGAAAACTATCCCTTCTTCCTCCCCTTTACTGTTACGTTTAAATGTCTTTTCTTTCTTTTTTTAGGCGTGTTTATAATCAATATAAACGACACCTTTGCTGCTTCTACAACTTCTACAACTTCCACCTCATCCCTCCTGTCTGACCTGCCATCCTTTTGTCATCTTCTGTTTCTGCACCTCTACTTTTCCATGATCTATGCTTTTCTATCGCACAGCTCTCGTCTGCTAGCTCCAATTTGTACAAATAGAGTTTGTAGCAATTACATCCTTTTTCTATTATAGGTATATTTAGGACACCTATTTTAAAGGGTTTAATTTCAGGGTGCTGTTCTCTGTTACTGAGTTCTGTTAATGGAGGTCTGTCATTACAGAGACGTGCAGGAAGGGCTCTTCTGGAGCCTGCATCTGTCTGACTCTTGGATCAGTTACCGAGAACCCTGCCATCCTCCACCTCAAAGGTATCTCAGTCTGGATAAAAATAGCACATAAGCAAAATTCACTGAAAGAAACACGGTCTACATCAGCAAGTAGTTTGTCACAACGGAGGGGTTCGGGAGCACTGGTGCTGAAGGCCCCACATTAACCCATCCCTAAGACCTTGTCTGGTCCCCTGGGCTGAACATCTGCACCACACATGATGTCAACCTGTCTAGAGGAGCAGCGACTGGTTCAGACCCTTACGTCCCCGCTATGGGTTGGACAATGCAGAGTTTCTTCTGAAAGGAGTTTAAGTTTGTATGTATCAAAACTGTCCCGAGACCCAAACCAATGGGAAATAAGCAGGGATGATCAGACGTGCTTTAAGTCTCCACTATTCCTCTGAAACAAACTGATAGTGGTGATATAGCCAAAAGGGGTATGTAGTTGTAGTGCGGATCTCTCCCACGCTGTGCGTAGAGGTTGTACCCTTGACCTAGTCCCACCACAAGATGCAGAGCAGAAAATGCTGCAATGCTGGTTATGATACAATCTTTACCACCTGCTTCACGTAAGAGGTGGACTGCTCAGTCGCACATTTATGCATTCATGAGCATCCTCAGAGGAGTAAGAAATGGAGAATGGTAAGTAATTTGCATTTAGGTGGCTTAGCCAACTATTTATGTAAAAGCAAGGAACAGTACTCTTGCCAGCCAGAAATGGCAAAAGCATTTTGGACGCTATCTAAACTGCTGAGGAAAAAATGCTTCCAATTTTAGGTAAAATAATAGCATTCACTAGTTACTCAAAGTGATTGCCTATATTTACTGTGTATGGAACAACTTTTCAACATCAATATTCCAATAAAATGCAAATTTTTTATCACATTACTTAAATAAAGCCCAACACTGTAAGTATGTGAAGTAAGAAGAATGAAGAGAGAAAGAGAGAACTTAATAATTTTTAAAGCAGTACCATCTCTGACTGAACTTAGCATGCAGCTTATTTTTTTCTCCTTGCAAGCAACTTAGTGACTTTAAAAATATATCCTGCTTCAAATAAAATAAAATTTCTGGTAAAGGAAAAGAACTTGTAAAGATACACCTGGGCACCGAGTTTTAAAAATGTTACGGTGGATATTAAAAAG
Source organism: Fulmarus glacialis (assembly GCF_000690835.1). Classification (NCBI taxonomy): domain Eukaryota; kingdom Metazoa; phylum Chordata; class Aves; order Procellariiformes; family Procellariidae; genus Fulmarus; species Fulmarus glacialis. The sequence continues at coordinate 8,113 of NW_009198660.1, read as the reverse complement.
GCCTGAAGCCAAGAGCCACTGCAAAACAGAAAAAATAAATAGACCTTTAAGAAATTAAATGGTTTGAACCTATTAAAATGCTTTTCTATTTTTCTTTCCAGACTAACATTTCATTGAAATCAATATACATCTTCATTTTTAAAAGGCAAGTGCAACTACACTTCCAACTGTTTCTCCTTTCTGCATTAGATTTTTGTCGCTTTCAAAATAAAAGGCTTAGATCAACTATAAAACATAACAGCAGCAATAACATATATATATAAAAAAAAATTAAAAAACCCTTAAAGGCCATCTTAAGT
>NW_009198660.1:0-7800 GCF_000690835.1 Fulmarus glacialis | reverse complement strand
CGGTCTTGCTTTTTAATTTGAAAAGGTAACATAGGAGAACGACTGAAGGCCAATGTACAGGTGAGAGACCTCAAAATAACTGAGTATCACTTGTTACTGCCAGTTTCTATGCCAAAGGACAGTTCTACCTTGAAACAGTACCTATGTCCAACTTACGTGCCCCTGGAAATTTAGCTTTAAAATTAATTGGAAATATATTTTCATATAAAATAAGATAGTGCTATTAAGCAGGCTTAGCAGGCATACAGTACACGAAGAAGAAAGCTCTCCCATTTCTGCTTCTGTACAGGAAAAACTTCGTATTGCAAGAACGATACTACACATGCCATTTAATTCTGCCCTTTGGGCAGAGCTAGCTCCCCTTACTTTAAGAATGTGCTTTTATCATTTGACTGTTTAAGACTTGCCCTTTCATAAAACTCACGTGGAAAATAAGCACACAGAAAATGAGGTGGCTTGCCATCAGCCAAGGAGATGTAACATTGAGATACAGCTACGTGACTTTGAAAGCTTTTGGTTCTAAAATAAGGGACTCCCTTTTGTGAATACAATAAAAACTACCAGTGACAGAAGTGATCAATAAGTGCTACTCGATGATCTCCAGTTATGAAAGAGAGGCCTCTCTCTCTCTCTCTCGAGTATAGATCAGCATTTAAGAATTTAGTACTGCAACAAGTATTTTGAAAAGTCAGAAGTATCTAATTATATATTCATTAGAGCGTGGTTTCTACACATTACTAACCCCAAATTTGGGACCCTAAAATAATAACTTAACTATAGGCAAAATTTCCTTGGGCTTACAGACTTCTTTTCCTTATCCTGACCAAACAGACGATAGCATTGCTTTTACTGTCAAGCATGTTTGCGCCACTCTCTCAAACATTTCAGCCTTTCATAATCTTTCTTTAAAAATATGTAACTATTGATAACTAGCAATCTTATGTGAGAAAATACACATTGTGCATTGTAGATAACAAAATACCTTTTGTTAGTACAAAGGCTTTAACATTACAAGATGTTAAAATACAATGTCATATTACGTTATCATATATACAAAGTACCATTCAAATACGATTCTTAGGGGTTAAAAAGACATATTTCTACGAACAGTCTCAAAAAAGATACACCATAATAATTAAATGTGAATATTTTTAAGAAACTGAATGATGTGTACAAGAATATCTTAATTCCAAACTTCCACGGTTTTAAGCAGATTATAAATGTGTAAAAATAAAGAGGGAAGGAGTTCTACATTACTATTTTAATGTTCAAAACTGACAGTGATTGAGATCAATGGTATTATGTGGCAGCATGAATCAAGCCAAAAGCACGCTTCTGCCTGAAAAATTGTATGCTCGCTACTGTATCTACAATATTGCTCTTCTATCTTTGCCTGTTATAGTAATTGAAACAATGCCCGTGTTAGCTACTTACTCCTTTTGAAAATGTTTTTAGAAGTAACAGTTTATTAATCAAGATAGAAAGACATAATATTTCTATTTTTCAAATCAATGACTAGGACTCACCCCTGCTTCTTAAAAATACAGAGCAAAACTGTACAGTAAAGAGATCTCCACGGCACAGGTTGTGCCCCAAACTCTGTTTGTATTAATGTACACAAAATTGGCTTAGGTGCTACCAGATTGTTGTCCATGCAGATTTCAGTTTCGACCTGTGCAAGTGGTGCACAGCACTGTCCTTCACACCTTTTCTTTTGTCAGATTAAGTTTTAGGCACTGCTGAAGGCTGTTGAAAAGATACAGAAAACCTCTTTCCCCTCTCCGTTCAATTGTGTACGCATGTACTGCTGACATTGTGTTCAGTATACAAAGATCAGTAAAAATACAAATTGAGTTTCCTTTTAACCTATTTTTGCTAAACTTTTCTTTCAATTCTTAGAAGACACCAGACTTATGACAAATTTAGTGTTATACCCGCACTGAAGCAAACCATGCACTAACGCTTACTAGTCTCCAAGTAAAAACATCTCAAGTTGCCATAGCTTGAAGCCATGGAGGTAGCTGTTACATGTTGGACATACTTTGCAGAAAATGTGAAAGCATCAAACAGGAAGGGTTGTTTTATTAAGAAACCAGAGAAAGCAGTTATTTTTTGTGAATCTCTGCAGTAATTAGCTAAAACAGGGAACAACAATTCCTTAAAGTTGATGCCCATTTGTTTTTGCAATAGTACACAAAATCAATGATAGAGACATTCTGGGATGCATAAGGAGGACTGCCTCTACTGAAGCAACCTTTTACTTAAATCATGGAAGTAAGCTGCTTCAGATGTTTATTTTTCTAAGCACTGGTTACCTGAAACATTTTCAGCCATTCCTGAAGGCCCGTTGGTGGCTGCACAGATGTAATGCGGCGACGTTGCTGTCCCTGGCCATTGGCTGCCCTCAGGTCCCCAAAAGTAGTAGGTGTGGCAGAGCATGGCACCAGTCCCGTAGTACTATGATACAAATACAAAGTGATAGTTACATGTAAAACGTTAAGGAATATTTCTAAGTCCATTGCAGAACAAAAAACCTAGTGCAGAATTTGCAACTGTTACTTAAACTCTTAAACTTCATGCAAAAACAATAGCATGAAAAATTGTTCTGCTGATCACTCAAGAGGTCAGTTCCCTCACTTTCATAAATCTACCTGTTCCTACTACTGCAGTACTAATCCTCCAGTTAGGGAAAAATGGGGATCACCTTTCAAGGCTGCAAAATTACCACTCCATTAATTGGCCAGCAGGTTGTCTATAAAAGATGCAGGTTTATATACTCCTTTCCTTGTCAGAGTATTTCCTTTCCTTCTGGGCTGCATTTGTGCCTTCTGACTGGTGGTCAGAGTCTCACCTGTATGGGAAATGCGCTAGTGCTACTTCATTGCCAAACAGAAAAACTGTATCTATTTTTAGCTCTTAATATATTTTGTTGACAAAGAGCTAGCAATATCAAGCAGTTCTAGTGGCTTAGTGGTTTGGAACTGGGCTTTGAAATACTCTATACAGTCTTTTAAAGTTTGTGTGCTGATGGAGTGACACAGGAATTAAAGGGGGGGTGACGTGAAGAGGGAAAAGGAGCCAAAGGTGCTCTCTGCATTACAGTTTGATTTTTTTCACTCTGACATGTTAAAAACCAGCTCGTTCATATGGGATGGAGCTTTTAAAAGAGCTGGGATTATGCTCCTATTGTAGGAGTCTAAAGAAATACAGCTGACTGGGTTTTCTTTTTTTTTAACATAATGTAAAGTACTTCGTTCACAGAATATCAAAGTTGTATTCCCTAGCAGGAAATTTGGAACTCCAGTAGTGTTAGCACAAGCATGAAAATTTTAAATACAGTGTGGGACTCCAAAAGACCCTTTGCTTTTGTGTATGATAAATCCAGCTTCTTAGTAGGTATGAGTTTCGGGGTTTTACCGACTTTTCCGTGGCTACAGGAATAGCTTCAAATGATGCAAGGCAACTTCATTTTAATATTTATCTCACCATACTCTACAAATATTTCACTCTACTCTTCCTTGTTCTGAAGGACAATGATAGCATGTCCTAACATTTACCCAAACTGGTAAAGAAAAGTAAAGATTGGTTTGAGCAGGCTTATTTTTAACTGTTAATTTTAATGAGTAATAACAGAAACAGAAGCTGATATAAAAATACTGTTTCACAGACGAAGGATCCTCCTAATGACATTTGGGTTTATCCATTACATGCAAAGAAAGTTCATCAGGCCTGTCAATTTTAAAGTGTGTCTGATCCTAGGAAAAATGGAAACAAGCAGGCACAAGAACGGCATAATTTGCCTAAATATTATTTAAATAAAATATAATCAAACAGTTTAAAAGAGAGAGGATCGAATGTTATTTAAGGATTCTTTTACACTGAAAATGACTCAAAATGCAAGCAATGTCAATTGAAAGTATTTTTAAAATAAAATCTGGTTTTACAGCTTACTCATTCTCATCACCTGTACAGAGATCCAGCACAAGGCCTATCATTTAAGGTCCAAAATAAGGCTCTTAAAATTGGCTTATATTAGATCCAAGCAATATGTAGCCTTGAGCTTGCCCCAGTAGAACAGTTACACTTCAATTTCTTCTGCTGTAAACTGGTTCTCAATCAAAAACAGTTGAAAACAGGATCTAAAAGTCTCCTTTGACCTGAGAGATTAAACCACAAGATTTTTGTTCATGTTTTATTTTTCCTGTATATTTTCATTCCCCTGAAACAGCCAGTCAGGTTTCTGCGGAAGCTGGACAAGTCCAGTGGCTCCTCTGAATCTGACAGATACACTTGACAAAAAGTGTACTTTCTTTGTTGCTGAACTGTTTACTCTTAAGGGAGTGCAGAGAAAGGTGTGTCACCCGAAGAACTGGTGGCCAACAAGAGCGTTCTTCCATTAGAGTGATTTAGAAACCCGGAGAAGCTACCAACTTGAGACTTGAGAGGGATGTAGAAGCTGCAACACGTGCTTCTCAGCAACAAGGCATCGCCTCTTTTTCTCTACTGCAGTGTTCACACATCTGAAAGACAACCCTGGAACCTGTTTCCCCACACTGTCCTAACTTCTCACTCATCACCTGATAAACCTCTTAAAGGAAGAGAAAAAAAAAATAAATTACTTTTGAAAGATCCATCAGTGACTGAACACTACGATAGCGTGTTCAAAAGAAATAACATCCCCGGACAGTTTTGGGAGGCAAGCGCAATGCTTGTTGAAGGGCTGATGCTTATTACAGGGAAAAAACGTAAAATGGTGTAAATTCAAACAGGATGGGAAGCAGCATGACATCCGAGCACAACTGTTATGGCAACTATACAGTAAGAACTGCAGTTGTAAGGTGTGCATCCAGGGCCCTACTCTACCACTGCTTTTCACATTTAGGAGTGCTTTACCCCACAAAGCATCTGATCGGAATAGCAGCAGTTATTTGTGTGATCTGGTACCATTTAGGAGTAGTAAGGAAGCAGACTAGAACCCGTAATAATTTCATATTGTGGATAACAAGTACGTGTGTGTTCCTGTTAAGATCAGATGGTCTGCTCTGCCTACATAAATTGCCATTCTCTCATTCCTGTTACCATAGCAAAGTGATACATTTGATCACAGTTTGTAATAGTCTTAGGGTTTATCATTATGTCCCTTTTTAAAAATCCGATTGATTTTATTCCCAAGAATGCTTCAGCCCTCAAAAAGTCTCTCAGTAAATGGGCATGCTATATTTAGAATAAAACACGAACCTCAACTGAAGAAATGCAAGCCTGGCTACTTCATTAAAACCCATCTTCAGTTCACGTAATTTAAGCGAGCTAAGCAATATACGAATCCTGATACCACCCCTTCTTTGCTTTACAGTGCTTTAACATTAAGAGGAGCCATGAATCAGGCCTAGCAATTGGAAAGACTGGATATACGCAAGAATCAGGATCCAGTTACCTGTTATTGCGTTTAATTACCTTGTGTATTCTGAGACTTTGCAGGGTTTCTTTCCCAGAGAGAAAGAACGGACCTCGGAGCCATGGTCCAACTTTCTCTTCATCTGCAAGGTGAGGGAAAAGAGTAACAACACGGATTTAGTTACATGACCAGCCTTACTTACGCATACTTCTGTAAAATTGATCCATTTTTACCTTTTACTTTAATATCAAATTTCAACAAAGTTGACACTCACAAGATGATTTAAAGCAACATTTTAGTTTCTAGCTTCAACAATATTTGATACATGTTTTGTACGGTGCATGTATATATTATTGCTGTTTTAGGGTCCAAAATCTATTGGAATTACATTCTTTTAATTTCCAAATTTCAAATGTGAAAAAGCGTGCAGAACTCTCTGTTGGTTTATTTACTAAACTGTTCTCTCTCTATTCTCCTGGGAGGAGAGGGAAAGAACTAAACCAAACCCCTTCATTCTTTGTGTTCAGGTTCACTGCTAAGTCCCTCATGGAAATGGTTAAATTTTAGGGAGCCTGTCTGCATTATAAACCAAATACTCATTTTAGGGCTTAAAAAAAATAATTCAAATACATTTTTTCTTTTGTCTACCCTTTTATTTTAAAGTTGTACATTGAAAATGTTTATAAAAATGCAGTAAAACTGACTGACGGATTAACCAACATTTTTACAAGAAAAGTAAGGATGAAAAACACTAAACCTCGGTCTTGAATGTCACCTGCAATTAGATATGATCAAAACCAAATAATGAGCAGGGCAGCTGCTAAAAGGGGAAGCCAGTCTGCAAAAATTACCAAAGAGATGGAAACCAGTGAAAGCCATGTTTACCCAGTCAGACAAATAAAGATTACTTTCTACGTATTTGGATAATCTTTAACCACAGGCTTTGGGACTCAATGAGACATATGTATGCCAAATTTCTGAGGGTTTTTTTGTTGGTTTTCTTTTTTTAAGATGTGATGCACTAAAATACTTTAGCCAGCAGAAAGATGCTTACTGCTGTTTACAACTGTGAGCTGCAAAATGCATAAACTACCTGTGTAACGATTCAGACTTTAGTTTGACCATTTGCTCCCTTTTTTTCAAAATTTCATACTTAAGATACAGTTTAAAAGTTGGCATCTTTCTTACACCACTGATTTGATCTTTTTTAATGTTGCGTTAAAGCATAGTTATTTGACCATTTATTGTATCAGTCCACCTGCCTAAAAATAAAACACCAAAAAAGCAACAGGATTCTCGAAAGCTTACAGTCCATACACTTTTGTTGGGATTTTTTTTTTTTTTAAACTTTTAAAATACCTTTACGGCTTTCCCTAAAAACAGTCATTGAAGATCTTGTGTTTTCTTCATTAGTGATTGCAAAGGAAAGATAACTAAGATTAACTATTCTCATTTTCACGTAACAGCTACAATGCAACCAGAAGAGCTTGCCTTGTAGCCGTGTTTTCTTGCCCATGCCTCACATGGGACACTCCACAGCATCTTACCAGACAACATCCAGCCAGAACCGCCCTGAGCGCTGCCGAACCACCAACCTCACCCTTGCCGCTTCCCCACGCCCCAGGAAGAGCAGCCCCCTGCGCTTCCCCCAAGAAAACCAGTTGTAAGCACAACTGAAAAATAATGGATACCATCTTTTATCGCTGTGCTAGACAAGGGAGCCATCAAAATTACTGAAAGCGTAAGTAAGATGTTTTAGCATGAATTTCAGTATTTGATGATAGCCTTTTCAGAAAGGATTTTTTCTGTTCAAGGAAAATTTTTATTTCCAGCTTGCCTTTCCGACAGGTTATCATCATCATATTCCTCTTCTGCTTCTTGTAAGAGGGAGATGCAGTTTTCCAAAAGCACACCTTAAAAATAACAAGTACGAAGCCTGCAGTAGAATACGCAGCTATAGTGATTTACTCTTTTGCATTAGCAAAGAAAACAACATGCAGTTCTCTATTCCGTTGCCTAATAATGATTTCACCCATTTCTTTTGGTAGGGGTATTTTTTCAGGTATTTTAGGGAACTTTCTCATGGGGTCCACCACACAGACAGACTTTCAAGCATCTCAGAAGGTGCTAAGTAAATACACGGTCAAAAATGTCGTTTACTACACGAAGAAGATAAAACTTTCTCTACAGCAGAGAGGTCTAGTGACAAGATTTAGACATCAGTAAGGCATCTGTGTAACCGAAAAACAAGACACCGCCGAGCAAACATCCCCGTAAATATTTAATCAGTTGCGAAGAAAACACAACTCCTTTCGACAACATTTATTTATCGAAATCATTGAGATTGCAGTATATTAAAAAAAAAAAAAAAAGAACGGCAGCAAACTGTATTCCGCATCACCACC
>NW_009198659.1:6025-6686 GCF_000690835.1 Fulmarus glacialis | reverse complement strand
CTCCAACCCCCACCTCCAGCTGGGGAGTTAAGGGGTGCCTGACAGGGCTGTCCCCAAAGCCCATCCCCTCTAAGCCCAGCAAGGCCCCGCTCCCACCGGTGTCCCTGACACTTCCTGCAAGAAGCCAGGTCACCCCACCTTGGGCTTCACCCCACTGGGCTTCTGCTTCAATGGGCTCCTAAAGATGGCTGTAATCCCAGGGAAGCGCTCCGGTCGCAGGAGAGACTGCACCCCAGCACCGCACTGCCCTGCACTGCATCCCTGCACTTCACTGTCCTGCCCTGCATTGCATTGCACTGCTCTTTGCATTGCACTGCCCCGCATTGCATTGCATTGCACTGCCCCGCATTGCATTGCATTGCACTGCCCCGCATTGCACTGCACTGCGTTTTGCACCCCAGCACCACACTGTCCTGTCCTGCATTGCATTGCACTGCCCTGCACTGCATTGCGTTGCACTGCACCCCAGCAGTGCAGAGAGCAGCTCTCCCAGCCCACCGCTGGTGCTGGCTCCTGTATTTGCCTGTCAACAGATGGAGCTAACGATCCGCCTGGTCCCCGGGCCACCGTGCACCTGATCCCCAAAGTGGTGGGGCCAAGGCCGGGCCGGGGCTGCAGGAGGGCTCGGCGGGCAGCCGAAAGGGTGGGGGAGACCCCGGCG
>NW_009198659.1:0-6007 GCF_000690835.1 Fulmarus glacialis | reverse complement strand
AGTGGCGGTGTCCGACACCTCGTCCCCAATCTGTCACACAGCCGCAGGAAGAAACATCCCGTCAGGCTCCCTTTGCACAAACAGCGATGCCAAATGGATGCCCAGCCCCAATGGGGTCTGGCATGGGAGAGCTCGGGAGAGCAGCCCAGAGGAGGGTGGTGGGTGTCAGCGGGAGCCGTGAGCCTGGGCCGCACCCGGGGGGTGCATGGAGGGTCCTGTGTCAGTCCTGTGTCAGCCCGGCCGGGGGCTGGAGGAGCCAGATCTCAGGTCTCCTCCGTCTCAAAGGGTCGGGCTTCTCCGTGATTAACTGCTGGGCTGCGCTGCAGATTAGCCGCGGGACCGCTGCGTTTGATGTATGGGGCAGGAGGCCGGCGAGGGATTTTCCTCCCGTTCTGGGGTTAATCCTCCCCTGCCTATCGCAGCCCTTTGATTGCAAAGCCCTGCAGATAAACCTCCTTAGTCACCAGCAGACAGCAGGCACCAACCAAAAGGATGTGGGCAGGAGCGTGGGCTTGGGGAGATACAGGATTTGGGAGTTTTCCTGCAGCAGCCGGTGGCTACGGAGCCTTGCAGCCTCAGAGCCACCCTCCAAAAAGGGAGGAAAGTGCTTTTCTTTTTACTAATCTTGATTAACTCTGCTTATTCAACCAGAGAGCTAACTTCATGTGAAAAGAGCCATCGAAACCCCAAACGAGCACTGCTCCCCACCCTCTGAGTTTGAATGAAACCTTTCCAAAGTCGGAGCGCTTCAGCAAATCACTAGCACACCCGTGAACATGCGGTTTGGGATATGGCAATAGCCACACCACTCTGCCGCTAGCCCCAGCCAGTTTTTATCACACACATATAACAGCCATAAAAGCCAGCCTGGAACAAGCAGGGTTGTTTTTGCAGGAGTGGGCGAGTTTCAGATTTTAATAAGCCTCAGCCTCCTCATAATTTTTCTCTTTAAATGCCAAAAGGCACCAGCCCAAAGCAAGGCTTAGAAAATTCCTGTAAAAGAGCTTGTAAGTGTCTAAAAGCCTCTGAGCTTCCCTCTCCTGAGCTTAGAAATGCCACCTCTGGAGCGGTGCCGTGGGGCGAGGTCTCGCCGGTCCCCTTCCCACCTCAGGGCAGGAGCCACCGAGGGGACATTGAATGGTCCAGGCTGTGCTGTGACAGAGGGTTGGATGGTTTGGGTCAAGCCTGTCCAGACAATTTGGAGACAGACAGAGCTGCTGGAAGGGGGATGGCTGGGGATACAGGACAGGGATGCCCTCGGCTTGTGGCACTGCTGCCTGTCACCTGTCTGGCCACTGAGCTCTGAGGATTAAAGTCCTTCCAAGCCCCACGCCTGCACCTGACTGCTCCCCACACAACCTCGTCCAGCTCAGTTTTAAAATACCCTTCATGTAACCTGGCCCAGGCTCGACTGTCCTACGGTGCCTGAATCATTTGTCTTAATATCTAACCTTTGAGCTTTCTCATTGCAAATTAAATTGATTACATCTTGGCCCAGCTCCAGCAGACCCTGAGACCAATTGATCACTGTTGTCTCGGAGGTCTTGGGAGGCTCTTATCATGCGCCCCTCCGTCTCTGGCTTTCTAGAGAAAACAAACCCCATCTCTTTGGCCAGGTCGGGCTGTCCCCTTCGCCATCCCTGCCGCTGTGCTGACTGCTCGAGCCGCCTGCATCCTGCCCCGAGCGAGCAGCCCCGAGCCCCGCGGGGCTCACTGTGATCGGTCTTCAAAGGAGGAACTCCAATGCCTCGAAGACCGCCCTAGGTCGCTTGCTTTGCCTATGCACTCGAGTGCACACGTGAGTTGAAGCCAGGCAGACGACTCGCAAGCTTCGAGTGAGGTTTGGCCACCTGGGCTTCCCCTTTGGCACGTGCTGGCCCCGGTGTGCCTCTCAACGATGCCACGTGCAGCAAAGCACTCTGCCATCTGTTTCACTCAGAAACGCAGCTCTGGCTTCCAACAAACGAGGTTCGTCCATTGCTGGATGTGGGGCATGGGCTCCTCAACCCTTCAAGCCCTTAAGTCGAGGCAGGACATCACGTTCCATTGTGGCTGGGGCTGGAGGGACCAAGCTGCTCATGGGCTCCAGGCTGGGGGGTCCTTGGACCCTCACCCTCCCTGCAAGGGGCCACTAAATGCACACGCACATCTGCATGCACATCTGCACACCCAGAGCCATGCGCTGCCTGTACAGCTTTTCAGCCAAGGACGCTCCAACCTGAAGGTGGAGTGAGCCAACCCGACCTGCCCGGAGGATGCTGTGCTTTGCCCCGCTGCCTCTTGACTTCACTGTTGCCAGTGAGTGACACCCCAAATCCCTCCACATCTGAGGTCAGCAGAGAGCCGTCTCCAGCTGCCCAGACTTCAGTGCCAAGGTTATAACATTTTTCACTCACCCCTCTGCCAATCATCCTCCCCTTCCCCCTGCTCTAGGATTTAAAGAAAGAACGATCCACCAGGCAAACAGCTCGAAGCCGGCATCCGAGCAATTATAAAAGTGCTTTCTGCCAGCAGCTAGACTCCTCGTCACCAATCTGATCGGTAGACTAAACAGCGAGGACCCGGGCTGATCCCCCCCTGCACCACTCGGGCCTGGAAACGGGGGGGCTCGGGGGAGTGCAGTGGTTAGCATCAAAACTGGCAGTAACATCCTAAAGGAGAAGGCCGAGGGAATCCTGCAGCAGCTTAATGGAGGCGGGGGGGAGGGGGTGGAGGAAGGGCTGAAGGGACCCTGGAGGATGGAGCCCGGGCTGTGGGACGCGGGGCCCCCCCCGGGCTGGGGGATCGCTCCCCCCAGGGTGAGCTGGTTTTCCGGCTGCCATTCTCCAGCTTTGCATCATCCCTCCTCCACTGCCAAACCTGCGTGTCCAAGCCTGGCGCGCCAGGGCTGGGGTTTCAAAGGTGATTTTTTTCCCCTTCGGTTGCCCGAACCCTCCTCTTCCTCTCGCTCCCCGTGCTCTGCCGACAGATAACACAGGCGGTTTTCCCCGGGGGGCTTGTACAGAGCAGCTGGCGCCGGTTTCCTGGAGTCGCTCCCTTATCTGGCAGCCGATTTCAGCTCCAGGGAGTCAGCACCTCTCAGGTGAGGAAGGCTGGGTTACCAGCTGCCTGCACCGGGCACCCACGGGGGGGTTATCAGCCTAGCCACCTCCTCGTCTGGCCAAGCCCCATCAGGCAGCAGCATTCGGACATCCCTGGGGGTGACAGGGAGGAAATGGGACATTGCAGCCAGGGAGCCCTGGGAAGTGCCTTCTGCTTCCTAAAAACAAGGAAAGAAAAAAAAATAATTTGGGCTGGGGTTCCTCTTTCCAACCGTTAGCAGCAATGCGTGATCGTGCCAAAAAAAAAGAAGCGGTACTGGTGCTGGAAAGAGAGCTGCGGCTTTTATTGCTCTTATCTCCCGGCTTCTGGAGAAGGGCGCTGCCTGCGTGGGGGTCTAGGCAGGGACGCGGTGCACACGCCACAGGGAGACCAGCTCCCCTCTAAATCACAGCTTGCCATGATTTACATGAAGGCTCACAGGTTAGGTAACTGCAGTAAACAGAATAAACAGACCTCCCTCTGGATTTATGGACCGACAAAAGGACCTTTAACCACAAAAGAAATGTGCTTTCCAGCCCTCTTCTATCACCAGATCCCAACCAAAGGCTTAAATGCTTATGTCAAGCCCACAGAGCTCAGGATTTGGGCTGGATTCAAACTACTCCTCCATCCTCCCTGCTACGCGAGTTAAGTCATCTCATAGTTCATCTCCCGTTCACCTCTCAGCTGCCCACTGACACACACGCACACGCGATGCCAGAGGAGCCAGAGGGAGCAGGGAGAGGATCTTTCTGTTACTTGGGCTTAAAATAAGTGACGAGTAAATACCCAAGCAGGCATAGGTGTGCAAGTGCTCTGCAGGGGTTGCTCTCTCCTGGAGCTAAAAGAGGGGATGTCTTTTTGGGGTGCTACTGGTTGCTCAGCCCTTCCTCCCCAGCAGTTACTCATGGTCAAGTGAGGAGCTTTGACTGCTATCGTCGAGATAAGCCTTCCCAGCACGAGAGCTGCTGTCTAGAGAGAAATTAAGGGTGTTTTATTCTTTTCTTGAAGTAAAAGAGGTGTTAGATCTTCATGTGGTTCTCAAATATCTGACGTGTTTCTCCCCGTAGATGTGCAAACTTGTATAATGATGATATTACCGATGTTTCATGCCAAATCAAAGGGTGTGTATAAAGGCACAGTGCCCAAGGAGTCCTTTGTTATCAACCTTTAGACTATTATTTTTAATGTGGCATCTCTGCAGAAAAGGCAGCTGGGGAAGAGGAGCCTGTCCATCCCCAGACAGTCACGGCTCATACTCGGGAGCCGGTCCCACCGGTGGCAGGAGCACGGTAGGGAGTGCAGGAGGTAAGCGTAAAACCAGAAGCCAGGCTGAAAAACTTTGGAAAATTTGGCATTAATAGGACTTCTTGCTTTCCTATACTCATCAGCTGAGTCAGCCACAGCGTCAGCCGCACAGGGCAGCCCAGAAAATGCACTGCTGCCAAATAAGTTCTCAGAGCCCTGTGTTACCCCTTTCCTTGATAGCCGGAGAGGGAAAAGCATCCAGGAAAGCACCACCTTCCCTCCATCTTGCACATCTTTATTTAATTCCACTGAAAGCAAGCACACATATTTGAAATGGAACGATTTAAATCCACGAATTGTTCTAAATCCAGGAGAATTGCCAAACTCCCTGTTTTAATACATTTTCAAATTGCCTTTTCCTCCTGTCTTGGGGAGCCAAAATATGGCTATTTAATTATAAGCACAACCTCCATTTAAGAAACCCTTGTAATGAGGCTGGTGTGGAAAGGCATCCGATTTTTCCATTGTCTGACCGAGGAGCTGCAATTAGTGTGTTTTATCCCAGGTTTGCGTTTGGCACGGCTCGGTGAGTGATGCTTTGGGGACATGGGCTAGCAGTAATCTCTGCGCTCTGGGCTCTTCGTTATCCTGCCTGTTAGAGGGGACCAAATCCAGACTCCTGCCAGGGGAAGGGGATTTGGGCTGGCTGCTTTCTGCAGCTCGAACCTGGGAGCAGAGAAGTTTAGTCCTCCATGGAGCAGGCTGGGGGAAAGGGAACGGGAAAGAAATATAAAAGGGAGGGAGTTTTGGGTCAAATGGAGGCAAAGAAAAATCGTGGTAAGGAAGAGAAACAAGAATGGCATTGTAAAGAATCTACAATGTGGTCCTTGCAGTAGCTGCATTAAAATGTTTCCCTTGGCTTGCTTTGAGTCAGGAACAAGAGCTGACCTGTGGAGGCAGTTGCTCCAAGTATGTCAGCAGCATAGCTCAGCTCTGAAAATCACTGCAAAGAGCTTCCCCGAAGGCTGGGGAGACCCAGACATGAAGGGATGTGATGCAGCATTGTTTCCCAGATGGGATGCCCTAAACCCAGGGCAGGGACCTCTCGATGCTAGAGCCACCGCACCCTACCAAAGGGACCAGGGTGTGCAGAGCCCACTCAGCCCTGCTCCAGCCCCAGGAAGCCTAATTTAAACAAAAGCACCTCCCTGGCATAACAGGCGAGGACCATCCACTTGCAGGTCCCCCCATGCCATCAGGCTGCTGCTAGTAGGTGTGGTGCTACCCCGGCAGCACGATGGCAGTCCCCCCCGTCACCTGCCAAAGCCACCCACTGCCCTTGTCCCATGGAGGGGACCAGGGTGGGCTGCAGAGCCACCCTGGAGGTGATGGAGCAGGGTGGGGGACACCTTCCCCCCACCGTCCTCCTGCCGGGCTGTGGATTTGGGTTTGCACTGCCCTCCCTGCTCCGTGGGCAAGGGGATACGGAAAGGACCCTGGCTGATCTGGGGGTACCCACGTGTGGTACCAACACCCACGGTCAGGGCTGAGGGCTCAGCCGGGCAGGGAGCCGCTCGCATCCCGTGCCGGCTCTCCATCCCTCGAACACACATTCCTCTGGGCTCAGGGAGCGCTGGGCCAGCTCCCAGGAAGCGGCCGGGCCGTGGTGGAGCCAGCC
>NW_009198658.1:8485-10130 GCF_000690835.1 Fulmarus glacialis | reverse complement strand
GGTTGTGCCTCCAGCCCCCCGCCAGTGCCGCAAGAAAGATGCTGCAAACTTTCCTAAACGACACCCAAGCACCCTAACCAGGGCGGGGGGTCAGCACGCGGGGTCTCCGTGATGCACCACCTTCCAGCCGAACCCCCAGGGACAGAGTGGGGGCTGGATGCCAACGTGGTCACCCGCAGTCGGCCTACGGTTCAAACCAGGGACGACCCCAGCAGCATAAGGGCTGAGGCGAGGTGTTCTCTGTAAATCTGCTGGGGAGCTAAATGTCGTGGAAATGCAAGCGTTTCAGGTGAACAAGTGCTTTTGCTAAGCCCCAACCCTGCTTTCTTGAATGAATTCTCAGAAGCAGCACATCCAGAGGTCAGCCTGTGATCCCAAGCACCCCTCTCCACAGGGATCCCAGGGCTTTGCTTGGCAGGCGGGTGCAAGGGGCCGTGCAACGCGGCCGGGAAGACCCAGGGACATGGGCTGGACCGTGCCGGGGCTGCTTGGTGCCTTTCAGCCAGCCCCACTACCACATAGCTCCACAAGAAGTCCTTCAAGCCCTGTCCCTGGGAACTGGCCGGGAGCACCAGCCCTCTCCGAAAGGCACTAAAATGTCTCCCAGAAGACAATGTGCTTAAAATACTTGCAGAAGAAAACTGAAATCCCATTTCTGAGCCTTGCAGACTGGGTTCCTGGAACTAAGCATTTGCAACTGTTTACTCTCATCACTTAGGCCCTCGGTTGCCAAACCACTGACTGAACCTTTCTGTCAATCCGACACTTTTAGGGTAATTTAACTTAATAATACCTTTGTCTGCACAAGCATTTGTATCTGAAGGGTTATTACCATAGGAGTTATTTTAGGTTGGTTAATGGTATGTAGTAGATTCTAAATTGACAGAGCAGCTACGCAGGCTGCTGTTCAAAGTGTTTACCTTTCAAATCTTTCCCTCACTTTACAAAACTTACTACCCTTACCTAAAAGTGCCATCATAAATTATTAGCAATTTTCCCCCAGGTTCTCATGCATCATTAATTCTTTGTTTAGAAGAAAAAAGTCAAACTGTCCAGGTCTTAATTGTTATCACTTTGAGAAGAGTCTGAAATGGGCGCTGGGCCTGTTGTTTCTGTCAGAATTTTTTGACTTACTGTAGTTGATATTTAACTCATTGTGTCGGGGGGGGTTCACAAGAAAAGAAGAGGGGGAGGGGGGAAGAAGTCTTCTTGAAAGAAGAAAGGAAAATGATTGCAGAAAAAAATGAAGAATTGGCCAAGACGGCGGAGGAGCCCAGTCTCCCTTCTACTCCTCAGCAGTGGGTTTTTAGGAAAACCTGACCGCAGGTGTGCAGGGAGCAGAAACGCAGCAGGCCATAGCCTGGGGGAAGCTGTCTGTGGCCCCCAGCCCCTGGTGTTCATGCTGCAAGAAAGAGGGAAAAATAGTATTTGTAGGGAGCATCCTCCATCCCTGCCAGTCGCCCCCCCCGCTGCTGACAGCGCCAGCTTGTCACCAAAGCCAACGCTGGGGGGACTGCGGTGGCTGGCACCCCTGCACAGCGGCTGGCACCCCTGCACAGCAGCTGGCACCTCTGCATGGCAGGTGGCACCCTTGCATGGCAGCTGGCCCCCCTGCCCACCTACCAGGCATCCCGCAGCAGCCACA
>NW_009198658.1:7476-8221 GCF_000690835.1 Fulmarus glacialis | reverse complement strand
GCGGGGAGGGCAGCGAGGGCTGTCCCTGTGCCAGGGCTGCACCTTCCCGGTGCCGCCACTGCCCCGAAACCTCCGCCAGGTCCCCTCGCTGCCGCCCAGCCGCCCCTCGGGCCAGGTGACCTTGAGGTGGCTTTGCTCTTTGGCTCAGCTGCAGCCGGAAGATTAAATTCTGCTCCTGTCCTGGGAATTTGATGATAAAAAGTCCTTTCTAGACAGAATCCAGATAATGAACAGCTCCCTGGCTTCGCAGGGGAAGAGGGAGTGTGGAGTTATTACTGCATTAAAAAATCTCCAAAGTCAACTAAATTCACCACAGAAGCTGAGAACCAGAATTCTTCTTCATTACAGCAAGGTAGGGCATTAAACATTATAAATAATGCTATGCTAATTGCCAGATGGGCAGAGTGGATAGCTGAGGGCTTTGCAGTGGGTGTGCTGATCCCGGAGCAGAAACCAGCTCGCGCGCTCGCCCTCCTCCCCCCGTGTCCATCACTCTGCTCTGCAGTAGCCAGAGAGTGATTTGTTCGGTAGGAAAACATACTTCCAGTGCGCATCAAAAATACATGCTTCAAAGCATCAGAGTGTGCAACACTGCCTGTTCATCACCGAGCCGGGTCGGGGCATTTTCCATCCCTCTCTCGCCAGAGCAGGCGATGCCGCCCGGGCTGCGCGGGGAAGGCGAGCTCCCTCCGCCGCGGGGCTGGTGAGCAGTGGATGCTCCGGCCACTTCTGCTGCCAGCTGCCA
>NW_009198658.1:4591-7001 GCF_000690835.1 Fulmarus glacialis | reverse complement strand
TTTCTCCAAAGTGTTTTGCCCATAATCTGGGTTGATTTTTTTTTTCATATTATGTGCAGCACGATAACAGAAACCTGTAAGCCCTGGGGCACCGTGAGGGGCAGAGGTGGCAATCCTCAACAGCAAAGGCAGCGGACGCCCCAGCCCACCAGCAGCTGCACGCTTGTGATGGGGACAAAAGGGGATTATGCTGGGAAAAGCCGTGTGTTCATGTTTTCCAGCCTTGCGGAGCCTCGCCGGGGGCTGCACTTCAGCGACCGGCGGAGACGTGAAGCCTAATGCCGGAAAACAAGCAGTCCCGCCGGTGCGCCCAGGCTTTGCGGGGACCGAAGGGACCTCGAGTTCAACAGCCTTAATGGCATCGCCAACGGTGCATTAATGAGGTCGAGTGAAGAATGTGGTGACCTCAGCCAAGTATCCGTTAAAGGCACGCTCAGATGCGGCGGCTCAGGACCAAAACCGGGGATGCAGTCCCTTGCCTTGTGTCACCGGGATGTCACCGGCCCTTCAGGGACAGGCTTAGCGGGGGCGCAGGGGCAGGGCGGGTGTCACGGGTACCCTGCGTTTAGGTGTAAATACTGTGTTTTAATTACCCAGGACAAAAGAAAGGACAGGCCAAGATACAGAATAGCTGCAATAAACAAAGCTGTGGCATGTCTCTGGTATTAGTCATAGGCGAACAGGGAAGCGGAACATATATCTGGGAAGGATTCGGGCTATCCGCTAATTAAAAAAGCCTCTGACTGCTGGAGACAGTGTTAATTCACAGAAAGTGTAGTCCCCCTGGACGATGTTTAGGGCAAGAAAGGATTTACACCTTGTGGAAAGTTATTCTTTTTACAAAGGCTGTGCTTAATCAGAATTTTTCAGAAGTTTGTTGAATAAAAAAGGAATTGAGTCTCTGATGGAAAGTCTTTGGCTTTCCTCATCTTGCTTTCATTTAGTTAAGGCCATAGCATCTCTCCCGCAGACACAGCTTGCGCTAACTTTCATTTCTCCTTCCAGGGTGTCACACAGCCCAAGCTCTCTGCTGCCGTAATGTCACCGCGGTCACTCCTGAACTCCAAGTCAACCGTTCGGACCGGGTCAATAGATTTTGTGTTCCTCTGGCTGGCCCCAGGGGATCGTATGAAGGCAGCATCTTACAGCGCTCGCCTGCTCTCCCTGGCAAATTGTTTTCTGGGAGATGGGAGCGCTGCAGGAAGGTGCCTGGTGGTCTCATCGCCTTCCCTTGCCTCGATATGAAGCAGCGAGGGCTACTTAGGGGTGGCAGACATTTCCAGCGCAAAGGTGCTTTCTGACCTTCAAACACATCATCGCAAAATTGCCAGAAAACAATCCACTGGGCTCGCGGAGCCAAAGCAGAAGCTGGAGGTTCACCCATCACCGTGCGCTCCAACGGGACGGCTCTGACAGCACAGAATAAAAGCAGAAACAGCAATTTCTCACCGAAGATCTCGCCTGACATCTCTCTGACCTGTAAGCAGCAGGGACTCTCTGCACACAGGTACAGCCTGTTTGTTTGCTGTTGCTTTCGTTGACACCGCTGATTAGAGAAGACAGCCAGGCAGCGGGCACGGCGCGCGGAGGCAGGCGCTCCGGCCAGTGATTGGGATGCCTCCTCCTGACCCCAACCTGAGTGCTATTGCTCTGCATCTGCAGCTAAATAAACGAAGTAAATCATCCTGGCAGATAGATAATTAAATAATTATCAGCCACTTAATAACAAGGAGTGGGTGTTCAGAATTAGCATATTAGACAGTGTCTTTAAGGGCTAATTGTTGCATTACATCAGAGTTACTCATTCATTATTCTTGTCATTTCGGGTGATAATTTGCACTTTAGGAGACAGAGACAATTTTAGCAGGCAATTAGAGACATGTCAGGCTTGGCCTAGTGAGTTACTGTCACAATTATTGCATTTTTTCTGGTGTCCTCATTTGCAGGAGTGTATTTAAGGGCAGTCTAGTAATTTCATGGTTAGGCAAAATAGGCACCGACACCAGGAGAGGCAGGGATGGAACAAAACCTGATTTCACAGCGCCGGCCGGGTGCGGGGCTGCGGCTGCTGAGCCGGCTGCCGGCTCCGGTGCCAACACGGGCTGGCTGGGGAGGGGGCTACTGGTTTTGCACAGAAAAAGAAAACAAAAGAAAAAGAGGGGTTTCTACATTGCTGATGGAAACACTTTACAATACCCTTGTTTGGGGTCCCATGCAGTCTTTGAAAACCCAGTCCCACACGACACCCCTTACCGTGAGCAGCGGTTTGTGCTCAAGAGCTGTTGCCCCTTTTTCACCCCACGCTACTGACGGACACGGGCATCCCCATCTGGCATACGTGAGCAATTAATGGGTAGAAGTGGATGTTGTCCCAGTTTTTAGCACCTCTGCTATCCGGAGCAGATCTCAG
>NW_009198658.1:0-4207 GCF_000690835.1 Fulmarus glacialis | reverse complement strand
GTGGCGCGGAGGTGACGGACCAGCCACCAGCGCCCTGAGCCGCAGAGGACCGATGCCTGCGGGGGCGAGGATGCTCCCGGCGCAGGAGGCAGGAAAGCCCGTGCCTGCCATGTGCTGCTGTGCGGTCTTATCCTCTGAATCCGACCGCTTATCTAGGGGTCTGGGTAGCGCTTGCAGCATCTCCATGGGAAAGCCCTTGCCTGTAGCACCCCAAAAGGTGCGGCTGCAGGCGCAGGCGCGGCAGGAGCTGGGACACTTGCAGCAAACTCCAAGGAGAATGAAGTTCCCCTGGAACGCGGCGCATCTGCATATCAAACAGATGCAAATTGCATAGCTGCTTTATCTGTTAGACTAAATATAATGATGCGCCCCATGATTTTGCAGACCAACCGAGTCTGAGAATTATGACAAGGATTAGATATTTCTTAAACTACAATTGAAGGGAAAAACTAGATCTGTAACAGATGCACCTTGGGATACATGCATTATAAGGGTATATACAGTCAAATAGAGTTAATTAAGCTAAAACCACAGTAAATCTGCCAGACCCATATTAACACTATAGTCAAAATTGTGGAAAATATAGTATTTTCTATAATAAATCCTGTTCTGTTACAGATTTATGTTGGCATCTGCATAGTTACCATAGTTTTACAATAATCATTGATCAATCAAAGTTTTATGACAAAACTATAATTTTACTGTGTTTCTTTCATACTTAGTTTCCTAGTTTGCTTAATTCCCAGAATGCAATACAGTAAATCTTTTGATCTGAGATATTAAGTAGATAATAAGAATGCCATGTAAGATTTGCTTATATTTTAAACTGTCTTTACAAATGATTTATAATTAGGACCAAATCTAAGACAAAACATTATTAAAGTCAAAACCCTCCATAAATTACTAGAGTTTGCTTATGCCTGTAGTAATTTATTAGGGTTTTACTACAGTATTTTCTCTAGTGATATCCAAAGCTTTATATGTCATAAAGGGAAAATATGAGTTGGTAAACCATACAGAAAACAGGAATGATCCCCAGTGACCTGAGATGACAAACTCATACTCTGATACAACGTCAAAATCATTTTGCAGTGGAAATATAATGGTACCGATAATACAATTGTGCCAGACCCAAAATGCATCTTTCTTTTTTAAAATTAAATCTTTATTTATATGTTTTTTTAAGTTATCCCGTTTACAGAAGGAATATAACCTGTAGCT
The DNA here is from genome assembly GCF_000690835.1 of Fulmarus glacialis. Taxonomy (NCBI): domain Eukaryota; kingdom Metazoa; phylum Chordata; class Aves; order Procellariiformes; family Procellariidae; genus Fulmarus; species Fulmarus glacialis. The sequence goes on along the minus strand of NW_009198658.1, from coordinate 2,986 downwards.
GGGCTGGCTGAGGGAAATGCTCGGCTTGTGTTTCCTGGCATCACGCAGACGGCTCTCCCGTGGGAAACGGTGGGTTCAGCTCTGCCTTGGGTGGGCAGCAGGGACTGCAGCGCCCAGGGAGAGCACCCGGGGGTTCGCTCTGCGGGGCAGCTGTGCGGGGCTTTGCTATGTGGGGGTTCGCTATGCAGGGCTTTGCTATGCGGGGCTTTGCTATAGGGGGCTTTGCTATAGGGGGCTTTGCTACCTGGGGCTTTGCTATGCGGGGCTTTGCTACGCAGGGCTTTGCTATAGGGGGCTTTGCTACATGGTGCCTGGCATCCGCTGGCACCTTCCTACCCTCTGCAAACGGACAGAGCCCGTGTCCCCATGGGCACGCTCCTGAGCGGGAATGGGAGCCATTGCTGAGCCCTCGCTGGGTCCCAGCCTCCTCCCAGCTGTGGCCATTCCTGTCTCTACCCCTTTTTGTAACTCCTGTCTCAGCCCATGAAGCTGTTGAGCCTACAGCCTGTTTTGAAGCACAGGGCTTTTCTGAGCGTTACCCGTGAGCATCTTTCAATCTGCTGGGCTGGTACAAGATGTTCTCAATTAGTCACATACAGGTAGCCTTTTTGGTTTTTTTTTTAAGTATTAATGAGTGATTTTGCTGCAAGTGCAATTCTCTGTTTGTAGTGATAATTCTGTGAATGTCTCCATAAAACGCTTTCCAAAAGCACCACTGTGTGCCTGTCTATGCCAAGCTGGACCACAAGTGATGGAGCCCACCCCATCTTTAGCTGCCGTGGCCTTGGTAGTGGCAGCAGAACAGCTGCCCGTCCTAACGCTGGTTCCAGTCTACCTGTTCAAGCCTAAATCATACCCCAAGCGCCGGGACACACTGCAGGGTGAGGGCAGAGACGGCAGCGCAGCACCGCTCCCCTGGAGAGCAGCGGAGCTGGGCGGATTTACCCCGGAGTGGAGCTGGATCTCGGGCTCAGGGTGAGGGAGCTGCCCTAGAAGTAACCGAACATTTAATTTTCTGCTGTGCTGTTTCCGCGTGGGAATGACGCCGTTCCCTGGCCCGGGGCAGTGCAGGCAGCTCGCAGCGGGTGGGTGACAGGCAGGCGTGCGGGCAGGCGCAGGCAGCGGCACAGAGCGCTGTCGTGCCTGTAGGCAGCAGTCAATGAGTCCGCCGCACATAAGAATGAAAACTAGATGTGGTGGGAGATCTCAGCTCACTGCTCGACTGCTGGAAAGGCCAACCGGAGAAAGCGGGGCGAGGAGTCCCCGCTTGTTTCATTAAAAAGCTCCTTCCTCATCTTTCACAGCAAACCGTAAATAACAGAAATGAAACCTGTGGCAAATTTAGTCGTTTGTTAAAATAGAGAAAAATAAATTAAATTAAATAAAAAAAACAAAACAAACCAAACCAGCTAAGAAGACAAAGACAAGTGCCTGCACAAGCTGCCTAGTGCATTGTTCTGACCATCTCTCAAGCTGCACCGTCTCTGCTCCTCCATCTGCGATACCATCAGAAGGCACTGATTGAATTGCAGGTTTGTTATCAGTCTCTCACCATCCATCACCCACGGATAATCCTTTAGCTCCGACACCAGGCGGTGATGATCTCTGTTCTACACCTGGCGCGACGAGCCCGGGATGCTCCCGAAAGCCACAGAGAATGTTTTAGGCAAGCGACTCCGCCGACATCCGCGCGCAGGCAGCCGCGCCGAGCCGCAGCTGCTGCAGGAACTCCCCTTCCATCGAGGACAGGGCCAACAAGGCAGAGACTGGGCCTGCAAGCAATTTGTATTCCTGAGAATAACCATTCGTGCCTTGTCCGATGTGGTTCGTGAGGTGGATGTATAAATCAAAGTCTATTTGGTACAGTGCCTTAACCTGCAAAGCTTACTCCTGCGTTTTGGCAAGATGTGGTTGCTCAGAACAACAATCCGAATTAAACGACAGTGCAAATGGAAAGTGGATTAGTTAACTTGCACTAAACTCATTTGTAGACAAGCATTCAGAATTGAAATCCTGTTAACTAGGTCTAGTTCAACTTATGAGCACTTTAATTCTAAATAAAACTTTCACTGCAGGAGGGCATTTAATGAGGTTTAGCTAATCCACTGTAAATTCACACCTTAAATTAATTCTAATTAAATTTCCTAAGGCACCTTGGAAAAGCAGGATCAAACATAGCGGATCCATCGTACCCACACGGCTCATGAGCGCAGGTGGGTGCTGAACCCCGCTGAGCACCCCGGGAAGGGTGCAGGACCGGCTCAGGCCCCCATAGACCAGGCACCGGTGCTGTGGGAACCTGCCTGGGAGACGGCCGGGGAAATTCAGCTTTATTGCAACTGGAATATTTTGCAGCAACGTGACATTTTATACAGGAAAACTTGAAAGTGATTCATGCAAAACCACTGTATTACCAAAACATTGTATTGCATTATATCAGTGTTATCATTTATCTTTTACACTATTGTACGCATGTTGTAGTGTTGTGACTTTACCTGGGGGAATGATGCACTGTGATCACTGCAAAGCGTTTCAACATTCCTGGGCTGAAACTGCAGACTTCTGCTGAGTTTCAAAGTTTAATATTGCATGCCAGTATAATTTTGATTTTTTTTACAATATATTTCCAATAGATACACGATTTTATTCTGGCAAAATCTTGTTATGAGTCGTTGCTAGAAACTTTATTGTTCTTCCTTTTTTCTTTTCAGTATTTGCCATTATTTGTCCACTATTCAATCAGTTCTGCCCTGATTTAGGGCTTCCCATTCAGTTCTCACCTTCTTGTCCCTTAGCGCCGGGAATTATTTTCTGTGTGGACCCTGCTCAGTCCAGCTTGGGCGACAAAGCTCACTGGAACCAGAACTTCTGAACGCAGCCCTGAATGAGGAGTCTGTTGGTGCTGCCCGAAGGCGCCTGTCAGGGCAGCAGAGCGGGGCCGGTGCCCGGCGCTGGGCAGGGTGCCCGGCGTACAGACAGGCGGGGC
>NW_009198657.1:537-5601 GCF_000690835.1 Fulmarus glacialis | reverse complement strand
CGCGCAGGAGCTGCGGGCGAGTCGCCGCTGGCCCCCGCCACCCATTGCCCCTGTGCCACCCACCCTGCCCGAACCCTACGCTGCTTCCACTGCTTCTACGTGCCGAAGCGCCGCCCAAGGCAGGTGACAAATCGCCGAAAGAGGCAGCACCCTGCCCCTGCCACCCTGCGAGGGCTGGGCTGCGCCTCCCTGGCTTTCTCCCTTGGGGGATACTGCCCCTGGGATCACCCCCAGTCATCATCAGAAACTCAGCTGCGGCTCAGGACTGCAAAAAGTTTAGCCTGTTACAGACAAAAAGCCTGAAAAGGCAGCATTCTACCCCAGGAGGTGGAGGAGCCTCACATAGGGAGGTCTGGAAGAGTTGGGTCCCTGCAGTTTTCTTAAGTTTTGACATCATCAAGAGTATAGAGAAAAAAAAAAGGCAAAAAAAAAAGCCTCCTGACTCACTCTCTTCCCAAGACTGCCCTAGCCCAGGGCATTTTCCCTGCCTTGGGAAGTGTTGCAAAATCTGAGCTTGCCCTGGAGGTATCTCTCACTAATTACTGGATATCCTGGTTTTGTGAAAGGACACAGGCAGAACCTTCCCACAGGTTCTTCTTTACGGCATGGGAAAAAAAACTCGAAACACTGATTTCTGTTTCAGCATCCCCAGCAGACTGCTGTGAAGGGCTGATTACCCACTCGAGGGGATCTCTTTCTGGAGCCATCCTCCCCAGCTCTGGGGCATCGCTCACCAACAGTCTCTAAGAAGCGAGGAATTTCAAAGGCAAAAACCAACCTTACTTTTAATATTTGCCCTCTGTACCTGAAGTTTGGGTCACTTTCAATTTTTTTCCCCTGTAATAAAGAAGGCTAAAGCTTTCAAATTAGAAGCAAAGGCTCTGAGAGCTGTGTGAGATGAGGCCTGTTTGAGTTCGCACCACCCGTCAGCCGTGCTGCAAAGGGCTAATGAATCGGCTGGTGAAAGGCAGGGTGCAGAAAATTACAGCCTCGGCCTTGACAAGAGGTAGTGCAACCCCGATTACCATGTCAGCTCGACGCAAGACAGATGCTCACATGGGTTGTAAGCCTCCATCCGTGGTTTTTTCACATCAGTAGAGGAAAACCGCTTCGGATCTGAGATGTTGAATAGCCCATGCTGTATCTACGCAGCTTCTGCTTATTCCAAGCCTCTCTCTTTCAGTATCAGCCAGGCCACTGACTCCTGCCGACAGCACATGTCCCCCCATCCCGCAGTGCTTCAGCAATGTGGCTGGACCGCAGCACCAGGCTGCAGCTGGCAATAATCCTTCTTGCCACTCCTTCAAAGAGAGACAAGATGATTTCAGAGGGTTTCTCCAAATTTTAGGAAACATGAAGTTAAGAATGAAAACTGCCTTGAACGGGAAGCAATGATTTAAGGATTTCTTCCCAAATAGAAATTATTCAAAAACTCTGCTTCATTAAATACATAGCCTGCATACACATACCTTCCTACTTTGATGGAGTCGTTTTTTTCTAGAAAGGCACTTTTCTGTCATTTCTGTAAATGCAAGCCTCTGCCAGAACGCACATAAAGGTATCACTGAAGCTCCTGGAGAGAGGAGCGAGCTCTGTTTTCGATCCTCGGAGTGCCTTCTCCTTTTCCTACGCTCCCTTCTTGAGAAGTCCTTCTGATCAGCTCTTCAAGGGAGTCTTTATTCTCTGCCCAATTTTGCACAAAGGTATCAAAGGATTTTAACATATTAAAACTTGCAACCTCTTCAAGAATTTGTCTCCTTCCTCCCTCTCGCCTTGTTGCTGGAGTTTCACACCTGGGAGCTGTTATAACTCAGCCCTTACAAGAAGTAGGGTATTTCTTTTTAAAAGTTACTTAGCCATCCTTATACACAGAGAGTACATGTATATTCACACATAATTACTTGAAAAAAATACTCCCCCTCCTTCCTTCCAGCTTCTAAGGACAGAAATAAGAAACACCTTCAAATAACTGTAAATAATAAAACCCGTCACGCTAAACACTTCAAAGTGGAAGTGCAAATATCTCAAGAAGCTTGGGGAACTACACATAATTATGAATTAGCTCTCAAAAACAGATACAGATGATCTGTCAGATAATTTTCCATTCCAAATACATTTAAAAATAATATTCCCTGTGATCTGGTAGAGAGAGTAACTGCTTACCAATAACTGCAGCTCTTCAGGGAAAGCCTGCGGAGCAGGAGCACGCATGCCAAGCTGGTGAGATGAAGACAACTTTTTTGCCTTAGCAGTACCCATGCAGAAGACCCCCACACCTTTGCTCCCTCCCGCCAGGGCACAGCCCCAGGGGAAGAGGTCTTTCAGTGACACTACTGATGGGCAGAGCTCTGGAGAAACACTTACTGTCACCTCCTGGGGCCTCAGCGCAGGTCATGATACCACCCAACGTCCAGCTGAATCACGCAAGACATAGCTATACCCTTTCCTACTTCTGAGGCAGAAAGAACCTGAAGAGGAGATACCTGGAAGAGCTGTGGGACTGCGAGATGGGGTTTGGGGAAGAGAATGGACGACCGGCTCTGATGGGGTCTCCGGCAGGAACCTTAGGTGGCTCTGAAGAAATAATCCTGCCAGGGAAACATCCCTTGGAAGGTAAGAAGTACCTACTGCTGCAAGGACCTTGTAGAAAACCAAAGCAGGGATTTATGGTAGAAGTCTTGGCTACCATGAAACACAAACCTCCTGTGAGAATCTGCTCCCTGCACAGAAAGTAGCAGCCTCAGGGCTGACGTGAGCTGACCTGCACCACCACCTCCTTCCACTCCAGAATAGCCATTCAACTTTCAAGTCCAGGATGGAGATCCTCCTTTTCCTCCCTCCTTCACAGCAAAAACCCTTTCAAAAGCAGGCTGCCTGGAGGCAACCTGTGAACTGTGAAGAGACTGGGTAGCAAAGTTAGAAGCAATACGCCAGAATAGCTACAGAGAGCGGGCAAGGAGTGACGATCTCATACCTATAGTAGAAGAGGAAAGAAGAGGTGGTAGGAACAAGGACTGATGTACCTGGAAGGAAAAGACCAGGTTTCTTGCCTATTCCTTCAAAGTGTTACAAAGCCAAAAGGGGTGCTCACCTAGCTTACAAAAGGCCTGCACCAAGTGAAACGCTGGCATTGTGGCCTGGAGACAGGTAGCCTTCCTACTAGATGAGGGCAGGACAAACCACTGACAGGCGGCAACAAGGCCAGTGCCAAAAGTGGCGCAACAGAGAGGGCCGGTGTGCTACATTCTTCAGTTTTGGTACTCAGTTTTGCACTCATCAAAGGAGTAAAGCCTTCACTGCAGATTGCAGTCATCTCCAGAGCTGCAGGCTCCAGCCATGGGACTTTGGATAACAACAGTTGGATCCAGCTCTCAGAGGACATGTAGATATCATGTGTGTTACGTGCAGAGGGAGCATATGCAGCACATGGCCTCAGAAACCCAGCAGCCCTCATTTGAAAAGTTGCTGGGAGCAGGCCCATTTCATCAAGTCCAATCACTCGGACTGTCTGCCCCTTCAGGACATCCTCGTTTGCCTTAGTCTTTCCTTCTTCACCCCAGTGATTACAAATGAAGAGGAAAGCAAAGAACAGAGCAAAGAGATGAACCTGGAGAACAGCTGACGGCATTTTTTGCCAAGCAGTGCACTCACATGGCAGGACACAGGTGCCTACAAGAGAGCGGGCCTAGAACAACTTGATGCAAACAGTAGCCTTAAGCTACTCATGTCAAAGTGTCCAAGAGAGTGCAATGGCTTTGAGGAATCATCTAGCAACGTCTCACGGGCCCCCACTACCTTCCTCATTAAACCTCAAACAAAGCTGCAGGGTGTTAGTACACTCCACCTAGTCCTTCCCAAGGGGAGGAGGGAAAAGCTGGAGTCAAAGACAGTGCAAAGGGCTGGATTCAGTGGTAGGACTTGAAAATGGCAATAAAGGGAAAAAGCAGCAGCTGGAGGAGAAAGAGTACAGGGCCCCTTTTGTCACCACATAACGTACAAAACTCAGCATACTATGCTTTCAAGATAGTAGTAGGCAAAAGCCAGCAACAACAGCTTCCCCCCTCCCCGCAACTGTATATACTACTTTCTCTAAAGGCAGAATACTCGAGTGGCAGGGATAGTTCCCCGGGCAGCTCGGTGCATCAGAAGTAGCCAGGAGGCTAGCAGGCCATCTGGACATTAAGAAGTGCCGGGAGTAAGCTTTAGAGCCCTCGCAGCATCAGTAGCATAGACGGCTCTGCTGCTAGGTCCCCAAACTTGAACACGAGCATGCCAAGAACTAAGAGGCAAGGGAGCATGATGGCAGGGTTTGTCCTCGTCACCTTATGACTGGGCTTGTAGTGTTTGCATAAAGAGCAGTCCACCTCCCCATAAACCGTAATGAGACAGGGAAAAGGTGAGAAGTGAACCCATGGTCATCTCTCCTTTAACTCCTGGTGTGGCTGAGCAAAGCTCAAGTGTCTCCCAAGTGCCACTTCAGTGGACGCTTGTTCTTTTCAAAACAAACCTGAGCTCATGTGAGAAGTAAGTGGAGGGAGACAAGTACTTTTAGCCTTTGCACCAAGGCCTTCTCTGTCCCTGTCTGAAATTAGGCCTAAAGACCTGCTGAAAAACCTTTCTGAAAATGTCTGTTACTCCTTACAGAATAAAATCTTGGGGTTTGGGGTGTGTATTGGAGGGCGAGGAAGAGGTGGCACACAGGGAGGAACTACTGGTGAAAGAGACAACTTGATGTGGCAGGAATGAAAGCATGCAATCTGCATCGTAGCCAGGCCATAAAAACACTTGAATCATCTGTCATACTTTATATATATCTATTTATCAATTAAGTTATTTTCTCCAACATCTTTCATTTTAAGTATCACATTGATTTAAAGAAGACGAAGAAGCCGGCCAATATGCAGATGCTCACCTTTGTTCTCCAACCTGCACTTAATTAATTGTAACTTGCTTTAAAAATACTTTAGGACAATGCTTCCACTGCACGTTGCTGAAGTCTGAGGCGGCTCCTGTGTTTTTACTTCCCAGAACACGTGCCAAGCAATCCACTCCGCACAGCTGTTC
>NW_009198657.1:0-483 GCF_000690835.1 Fulmarus glacialis | reverse complement strand
GTGCTGACTGCCTGGGGGAAGTCAGGCAAATGAGAGGTTGCTTTTTCCCCCTGCCCACCCCCCCTTCAAGTAATTCTTTGCTCTGCCACCTAGCTCTGTTTAAAAAACTTAAAATATAGATGTTTATCATTAATACATCACGTGGGGCAACCGTGCCAAATGCTGTGATGGGCAGATAGCTGGGGCTCGCTCTCAGAGCCACACCATTAGTCATGGTGATGACAGCTTCAGACGCTGAATTTTTCACATTAGGAAACAAAGTTACCAATTTATTATTTTTAATAAAATAATTGCTTTAATGCAGTATTTAAAATAATTTTAAACATCTGATCAATAAGATACAGTACACAAATATGGAAAATGCTGCACTTTACATAAAAAGTAAAGCTAAGCATTTAATTATACAAAACAATTTTGCCTGATGCCGTCAATATCTTGCAAACTATAGCTTAGTCAAAGTACTGCTTTTCTTTTATATATATA
>NW_009198656.1:2875-4528 GCF_000690835.1 Fulmarus glacialis | reverse complement strand
GAGCAAGAGCCAAGGCTTGAAATCACGGGTGGTTTTGGGTGAGAGCCCCTGGCACCCCGTGGCCGGGCTCCCCAAGCATGCATCCCATGTGTCCACGGTGGGGACACACCGAGCATCCCCACGGGACGCCTTCCTGCCTGCCCTCGCCCCCGAGCAGGAGCGTCACAGCCTCACACCCTCCGGCTTAGGGTTTTTCCCCCTTTCTCTCCCTTTTCCACCAGTTTGTTTCCCCGGCTCTCTTAGTCACGAAGGTGAGGCACTGACAGAGACACAGACATCAAAAACAAGAGGTGATGAAACGCCGGGAATAATTAAGTTGCACTAAATCACTGGGCCCCGGTGGCACCCTGCCAAAGCGCTGAGGAAACTGGAGCACGAAGGAGCTGAGTTATTATTAATAATCACCAGTGGCCTCGTGAACAACAACCTATTTTGCACCTCTCTGTACTAAAAGAGTGGGAAGGGAGAAGCCGGCCGCAGGGACCGGGATGGGGAGAGGACAGAGCAGGGGATGAGAGCCGCAAGTCTCCTTCCCGCTGGCTCTGTCGGTGCACGGCGCTGCACGTCCCACCGTGTGCAGGCATACGCGGGACTGGATCTGTCCCAGGGCCATCGGCACCGGCCGGGCTGGGCTGGCCGTGCTGCAGGCAACCCAGGGCCAGAGCAAGTCTGCTCCCGCCGCGCATCCTCCACGCAACCCCGAGCCTTACGTAAGGGCAGCCTTATCCGCCTGCCATCAGGGCTCATCCTCGCACCGGGCTGCAAGCAAAAGCTCCCGTTCCCAACGTGTGGGTGAGCCTGTTAGCCCCGGGCTGGGCATTGCACAGCTCCTGCACCTCTGCCTGGCTTTGCTTGCAGGTTGTTTGCATGATGGCATGCAACAGGCTGCGATTGCCTGCCGTGCAATACCCGATCGGCGGCTGATAGCGGGCCAGCGTGCAGCCGGTATAGCCCCAGCTTTGCAGGGTGTTTGGGACGCGTTTCCCCTGCACCGTGCTGGGCTTTCACCCTTCAAAGCTCTCAGGAAGGTGCTGCTGGGTGTGCAGGGCTTGCACCCTCCAGGTCTCCCCTCGATTACGTGCTTTAAGGACCAAGGGAAACCCCCCAGCACCCGTTGCTGGTGGAGGTGCTGGTGGAAGGGATGCTCTGGCTCCCACAAGCCTTCCTGGGTAGCACTGTGCTTTTTGGGGAGAAAAAAGAGACCTTAGTGCAAAGACTCCTTCTCCAATGAACGCTGAATCGATGGCTATACATTGCATGGCAGGGCAAGGCTTGGTTTAGGGTTTGATCACACTTGGCTTCATCTCTGCAAGAGCCCGGGCAGGCTCTTTGCAGGGTTTGGGGTTGATTTCGGATGCCACGTGGCCGTGGGCAAAGCCTGGGCCCTAGTTCCCACCGCTGTTCCCACCGGCACACATTTCGTCAGGGGAACCGTCCCGACCTGGTCAAAATCCTCCCTGGCGGGGTAAACCCAACGGTGTCGAAATTTCGAAGAGCTGTAAATCTAACGTGTTTGTAAAACCTTTAAGCCTCCGTCTGCAACGCACAGGTAAAGCTTTAATTCCCTGACAATACAGAGCTAATTCTCAGCTAAATCCTTAATTCCTGCGCACCATAGCCCCACAAATTCGTCTCTCTGCAGCCCAGGTCTCG
>NW_009198656.1:1262-2854 GCF_000690835.1 Fulmarus glacialis | reverse complement strand
CGCCCCGCTGCAGCATCCGCACTGTTCGGATACGGTCTGTGTGCTCCCGGTGGAAAAGTCCCCTAAAATAGCAGGTTCTGGTGCTTTTACCCAGTTGATCAAAATCTTTGAAAGGCCTTTTGCATCTCTTTAAAATAGGAATAACGACGGCTCCTGCATCCCTGCAGTGCCCTGCGCCTGCCCTGAGGTTGCAGCGTGCAGGGGGACGGGGGGGCAGGGAAGGAGGCACCCAAACCCCGTGTCCCGGCTCCGAGCCAGCCCTCCCTTCCTCTAAAATGGCTGAAACGTTTCCAGCCGATGTGACATGTTGGAATGAGCCCGTTGCCTGCTCCGGCGGGTGCTGCGAGGCTCATGAAGCATCGCCAGCATCCGCTGAAAGACTTTCCCCCCGGAGCCTGCCAGAGCCGATCCTCGTGCGATAGCGAGAGGGTGCAGCTGCAGAAAGACCCAGCCGGCACGGAGCAGGCGGTGGGGACGTCGAGGGAGCCCGACGGGTTTGGGAGCTCATCAAGCATAATGATGACAGCGCTGGGGATTGCTCCACGCGTTGTACAACGCGGGTCCCAGCCGCTGGGAGAACGTTTCCCAACCTGGTGAAACCTGTACGAACGACCACCCTTTCTTAAGCAATTTTCCTGACTCAAGATCCCACCCCGAGTCCGCGGGAGACGGCTCTCTGCTGCCTCTTACAAAACATCTCCATCCAAACAGGTTTCCCCATTAATCCCTCTTCCAGAGATCTTTTTTTTTCCTTTTTTTTTTTTTTTTTTTGGGTGACCATGGGTGCTGTTGGCTCGTCAAGGGGGGTCTTGTGTCGGGGCACGGTGCTGCACTGGCATGGCTTGGCTTTCCTCAGCTGGGGGGCTGAGGCCAGCCCACAGCATCAAGCACAGATTAACCAAAATCGTGCCCTTTATAGGAAAGACTTTCCGAGGGTGGGAGGAAAGGGAATGGCTCCTCTGGGAACTGAGCAAATCCAGGTGAGACACAGGGAGGGACCGTCCAGCAGTGCCTTTTTTTATATTAGTGGCCCAAATATTGACCTGGAGCAAATCCAGAGGACGACACCGTGTTCATCTCCCCTGGATTTATGGCAAATTTCTAAGCGGTGATTTCTTTTATAGGCGAATGAAAAGTTGCTAATTTATTTTGGTGCTCAGGGTCTTGTTCTGGTGGGTTTTTTTTTAACCCCAGCCGTAACATACCCTGAACCTATGTATGGAAACACCTGCAGTCGCTCCTAGCCCGTTCAAGATGCCTATAAACGCATTTTTCCCTCTTGGGGATGACCCAAGTCCTGCCGGGCTCTACGACCGGGTGCCGGCAGGCGAAGGGTTACGCGGCCCCATCTGCTCGGCTCCCCATTTCACAAGGGCGGGTTTGGAGTTTTACTACAAGTTTCAGACAAGGAAGGTGTGTCTGCGCTCGGTGCCTGGTTTGCCCGTTGTGTAGGCGTCGGGTTCAGCGCCGTCTTGTCAACACTTGAATATGTTGAGCATCACTCACGGGGCATTCTGTAAGAAACCTATTAAGTTAATTACCGAGGCTCGGTGTGTGTGTGTGTGTGTGTGAGAGCGCGCGTGTGCGCCTCT
>NW_009198656.1:460-660 GCF_000690835.1 Fulmarus glacialis | reverse complement strand
TAGGACCCCCACCCAGCCTGCCTCGGGGATGCCCACCCAAACATAGGGACCTGCTTCGGCTCCCTGCGGTGGCCCTGGTTAGGAGTTAGGATGTAGATCGGTCCTAAATCTGTGGAGTTTTGAACTCAAAACCAGGCTGCGCTGCCTGCGTGGGGCCAGCTCGAGCATCCCTGTAGGTAACAGCGGCTCTCACCGTCGGC
>NW_009198656.1:0-363 GCF_000690835.1 Fulmarus glacialis | reverse complement strand
GAAGGGACCTCTTGGTCTTTATATTTGCACTGCCACCCGCAACTGGCCCAAAATAATCGGGGCTGGAGGCAGGGAGCTATTCTTGTTGGGGCTGGGGGGGACTGTCCCATTCCCGGTTGCAGGAAAGCAGGGTTTGTGCAAGGAGACAGTGCAGAAATAACCTCCAGCAGCACCGATGGGCATCCCCGGGGGGTCACCCCCTCTGCTTCTCCTCTTCCCCCTTCCCGCAAGCCTCTCCACCGCCTTTGCATCCCTCTGGACAAGGAGCCGTGGGTCTGAGCCCCAGCCTGGCCAAGAGCAGGGCTGTTCGAGCGATGATGAAACGCCACGAGCAGCAGCACGTGTCTGCGCTGCCCGGCCCCA
>NW_009198655.1:0-9394 GCF_000690835.1 Fulmarus glacialis | reverse complement strand
CTTTTCCAACCTAACTGATTCTATGATTCCATGATTTAGGGGAAGACATAATCACAAGCCTTATACCTTCTTTTTGTCTATTCAGCACCACTCACACAAAGGCATTTAAAATTGCCATTCTATTTCACAAGGGACATTTTCCCCCTTACTACATTGAAAAAATACAAATACATGGAAGTTTTTAACATCAGACATGGTTTGATAATTTCTCGTTGTTAATATTTCTATTATTATTTGAGAATTGAAAGTTTTAAAGTAGTAGAAACTTCCAGTCTCATTGTTCATGGTTTTCAATTCAAGATAATTTCTATTTAAAAATTTTATGTAAAATTGCAGAAAAACTTAGTGCAGAATAAATATCAAATGAAGCACTGTTAAATGTTAAGGAATAAAAAGCTGTTTGAACCATGAGTATGACAGATGGAAAAAAAGACAGCCTCGTTCCTGAAGATCAGTCAGACTCAGGGTTTGTCTGATCTTCTCTGCAAGACGATTCCACATTCTCTGATTAAGAAAGTCTCGTATCCGGTTCTCACATACTTTCTTCTGGGCGATGTGTTCTGCTTCAGTCAGTAGGAGTACTATTGTCATGATGGTTCATGCATCAAAATTTGGATTTGATTAGCTGGTGTTGATTCACTAACCACTCTCAGTACTGAAAGTGACATCAGAAGCTCACCAAGCATCAGGAGAGGGCTTGAATTGCTATGTCCGGGGTAGCATACACCATAGAAAAAGAAGGCAGCAACATCTACAGACATTTAACACACCACTGGGTAGTTGCTTTAACCTGATCCTGAGCATCATTTTTACAGTCAGATAAAACACATCCAGATCAAATGATTTCCAAGAACCCAGAGCTGTGTACTCCTGCTCTCAGGTTATCACCGCCTGGGAGGAAGGAAGGGACATTTCCCAGCTAGCTGTGAAATCTTTAGAAAGCAATGCTACCTGGCCATCGAAGCCAAGCAGGACCAGAGGCTTTGCACAACTTTGATAAATGGAGGCCATATGTCTTCAATGAATGGAAGGTGGAGACAGTGCCTTGGCCCACTCTTCAAAGCATTCCCCCTTTCTGACTAGCATTGCTTTGGTCTTGCCTGCGTTCAACTTGAGCCAGCTGCTCTTCATCCAAGAGTTTATTTCCTGAAGGCATTCCAAAATCCTATGGCCAGTGTGAATATACTGTCAGATTAGACCATCTAATAGCCCTGTCTGCCCTCAAAAACCTCAGAATTGCTGAAGTATTAGCACCTACAAGGCTCAGCTGAGATTACAGCCCGTTCAGATTATGCACAGGAAGGCAGACCTGGCCTGGAATAGTTTCCAGATGAAATTAATAAAGTAAAAGCAAAGGCAATGGGGATATAGGATGGCTACAGGGTTCCCTAGGAGCAGGGCAGGAGCACCAGGCGTGGGTCACCTCCCCACTACTCAAATACTTATCTGCACCACCAGCTCCCTGACAGAAGTACTTCCCCTCAAAAAAACTCATAAAAGGAGAAAAATATTAACCCAGATTTACAGCTTCTGAATCCTGGAAGTACCTCAGTCTTAGAAGCCTTTTTGCCCTGTAGAAATTCAGGGTTTTCAAATGAGAAAACATTTTAACAACTTAAATTATTTGCACCAAGAGTATACTGACATTTTGTTTTGTGCAAGATCTGCTTTTATGAAAATATTGCAAAATATTGTATCTCTAAACATATTCAGCCAGCAATATTCTTCTACTCAGATTATTTTTCCTTCTTCTCTAAGAAGAGATTCATCTGGCGATTTCTTGAAAGTTTGTGTATTTTCAGATCAGAAGAAACCAGTGTGATCAGCGGGTCTGATTTCCTACGTAACAGAACTTAAAACCATCTTCAGAAATTTCTCTGTCAAGCCCAATATTCCTGCTCAAGTCAGAGGATTTCTCCCAGATCTTTGGCAAATTGGAAAAGCATTCTTGTGGTCTGTGTTAAGGCACTGAAACACTGCAGGGGAAAAAAAAAAAAAAAAAAAAAAGTAGTAACTAGCTCCTGTATTCTAATTCTCACACATTAATTGTACCCAATATTACACATTTTGCTTGAATTTTTCACTCTATATTTTCCTATCTGTCTCATAGAATTAAATGTCAACCAGTGACCTAAAGCCTTCATGAATTAATGTTAACAATGTGCACACATTTATATTAATCATTATCATATGCAACTTTCTTGTCAATTTTATGTTTTAGCTCATCAAAACTGAGAATGAGAGGAACATTAACGTCAACTTATGCATCAAAATCATGAAAACTTTCTAATGTATGCCTGCTGCCATTGCATCTTTTCATGGGAAATTCTTATTTTGGCTGGTAGCGACCGAGGGTAGCTTTATACCCTGGCTAAGTGGAAAAGCTTCTTGACATGGGAAATACAATGAAGGGTGGTGAAGAGACACTTTAAGGTCTTCCATGCATCAGGTCAGGTCCATCCACATTGGCTTTACCTCGCTTGGCATCTCCCCAGCTGATGTCCAAGCTGGTGCCCACAGGACCACAGATGCATGGACCCTCGATAACACCCTTTTCTGTATTTTGAGCCACAGTGGAGCATGATGCAGATACATCCCAGCGGTTTTACAACTTAGATTGTGGTTCCAGGATAAGCATGCAGACAGCCAAGCTGCAGAAAGCACCGTGCGTCCTGACACCACCCTCTTGTTCCAGTCCTGTTTATTAATGCAAGCTCCACATTGTAACAGAAAAAAAACTATTAAAAAAGACTACACTACTTTTGGATTTTTTTCTATCCCTGAAAATAGCATGGCTACATGTGAGAAGCAATCAACCTTGCTGGACTCTGTACAAGCAGAAAAACCTAGCTAATCTCCATCAATAACTGACGTTGACAGTTTTTACCTTTTGCCTTTTTAATAATTAAGATTTAAGTTTTCAAGCTTTTCTTTCCTTTACAAGTGAGATATTGTTCTCTTTTTCAGAGGTTTCTTATTATCCCATGAGTCCAAAAATTAGAACTTAAAAAATTGGGAGAACTGGCAACCTTGCTGATTGGTCACCAAAGTTTTAAGTCAGTCCCACAACAAACGTATTGTATGATCATTACATATGTCGACGATTTCCACTAGTATATTTACCATGGTGGGGGAGGTTGGGAGCAGAATCAGTCTATCTTTATAAATAAACAGCTTTCAACAGTTTATAATTAACCAGTAGACAAGATAACACGGAACGACTGCATGCCTTCTATCCCCCTACATTTGGATGAAAAAATTAAATGGAAATGGCTTTCAAAACAGATATATTTCCCGCATTACCCCAGACAGTTGGAGAGCCAATATGATTTTTGTTATGTCTAGTAATGGCTTTTGGATGGCTTTGTGGCTTTCATTTATTTCCTATATATTTGGTATAGATCATACTCAATATTTTGGATAAGAAAAGAATCAGGAAAGTCATTAACTTTATAGAGCAAAATAAATAATGTTATGGTGGGCCAGTGGTATTAGCCCTCCCCTAGCTGGCACTGTGTCGAGGCCACTATTGGGGCAATGGATGAGCCTTCTTGACCAAAGCTGAGAACAAGAGAAAAGGATGGGACTCCGCAAAGCCGTAACGGTCATGGCTGTAGCATACTGCTCAGGGACTTCATGGGCTTTATTATATAAGAAGCAATTGAGTAATAAACATAATTATTCCAAGAAAGAACACAAATCAGGAACAAGAACACAGTATCAGTGAACCCCCTAAAGTATAATTCTGTGTGAAGGCCATAACCATCAGCTTTTCTTTTTTTTCCTTCTCCTGCTCCATCATTCCCACCCTCTACCAACATTTTATCACGTTTTTGGAGAAGGGTAGGAGAATTCTCAATCCCTTAGGTACATTAAATTTATATTCAGAGAACAGGCTGAATGAAAATCCTACTTCCAAAGCACCTCAAATTTTGCAGGAAATATGCACTTAACTCCTGACTGTCATGGCCCAATCCAAATCTTGCAACACAGCAAAGTTCAGAAAGGGACAAAAATTATGGTTATTGGGTAAAGGAAACATTTGGTTATGAACAGTGAAAAGGCAGATCTTTGTTCCAGAAATGCAACGCAAGACTGGTGTAATCTCGGAGACTTTTGTAGAGCCAACCAAGGCTAGACAGCACAGAAGCAGAGTTTGGAACAGGAGGTTGGCAGCGTTTACCCACATCTCAACACATTTTTCCACCAGGTCTTTCCTAGCAACAGTTTTACCTGATACTTTCCCCTCGAATAATAAAATTTTCAACATATGATTTTTCAGTTCTCTCTCTCACTCCTTCTCTCCCTCCCCCCAAGTGCTATGATCACTGGAAATAATATTAAGAGTTCAAGTCCTGAAAACACTTAATGCCATGATTAATTTTTACAGCTTAAGGAAATCCAAGATGACATATAGTAATTTTACTTATTCATGCAAGTGACACTAAGCATTGTTAAGCCAGCACAATATTCAAATAAGAATAGTAAGCTCATGTTCTCAAGAGCATGAAGCATTCAGATCCAAGATTTTGCCAAAAGATCAAGAGCGAGTCTCTGAATCACACTCTGGTTTAATCTGTGATCACTTCTTTTAGGAACTTATCAGCAGTTTCCTTTTTACTTTGCTATTAATCATTAAGTGTGAACCCGTATCCTGAATTTCCAATGCAAAATATACTCCCCAACCTAAAGCAACTAAGCATTGCTAAAAGAAAAGGACTGCATTCACAGTCAGAGCTAGGCAATACTCTTCAGACAAATCTTTTTCAGAGAAAAAGGCAGATTTTCCCATATTAAAATGTTTCATTAATTAAAATGCTTTCATAAGCATTTGAAAAAACATTTTAAGTTCTTAGAGGCTAAAGATTTGTTTCAATATTTTTCTGACAGTTATAAAATCAAAGTTGCTTTTTTTTAAACTGAAAATCAATTTTCTCCTAATATATTGAAAAGTAGTTTTTGTAGCAGAAAATTAATTAATATTCCATCTTGTGTCTTTTTTTTCCAACCTGTTTCATTTAAAGCATCAAGGGTGTCAAGACCTCCAGTGCACTGGAAAATACGTTATTCACAGAGGTGTAGTTGTGCCAGTTAGAGGTTTTGCAAACATTGTGAAGCGAGGACTCTCAGAAGTTCCAAAGAGCGCAGAAGTAATTCAGCATGCCTGTCTGAAATGCAGGCATAGCAGGAGGATTTTCAGTTTGAAGGATCAAGTTGCGTTGGGCTTGCTCGCGCAGATGGGCTGGCACTCTCCGGAGCCGCCCCGGTGAATCAATGGAACAACTTTGGTAACTGCTCGCTAACGTAAACGAAACGCTTCTCTGTGTGGCTCCACATTTTAAGTTTACTCCTGACCGAAGCTAATTCGGGTAACGATAATTAGCTCCTTTTCTCTCAAATGTCAAACCACAACATTTGCTCTTCTGCTTCTGTTGCCACCAAAAAAAAAAAAAAAATCTCTCCCAACCATTCAATGTACCTTAAGCAAAATGCTCAAGATAAAACAAGATAAGAAAAAGCTTCAAAACCACTGTAAGAGGCGGCAGAATGACCTTAGAGCCCGATTCCGTAAACATATTCCCACCTTTTACTCACACGGATCACTCCATCATTAACTTCAACAGGACTATCAGCGCAAACAGACTGGTGCCCAGGTGCTCAGAAGTTAGCAGGGATGGGCCATTACAAAGCAACTGAAATTTGGGATTTAAAGCCCTAACAAAAATACCTCGCACTTCAAAAAAAACCTTCTGCAGCCTCTGAGAGCTGTAAGGGCATCCCCAATACCCCATCGTCTGTGGAGGGTAACTCTTCCACTCCAGAGCGCTCCTGGCAGCAGGAGCCTCCTCCCCCCTTACTCCTCATTACCACCAACATGTTTGTACTGTAACCGGGGCCTGGACACAGAGGGGTAAGTTTGCAAAGGGAGACGTAATAGCGGCTTCTACCCGCTCCTGCTCTCACAGCTGGAGAAAGAGCAGGGACACCGTGGTGCTCTGCAAATTGTGAACCCTGTCCCCTTTCTCTACCCTGGGGGAAGCAGAAGAAATGTGACTCAGGTGGCTCCTGAAGTCGGGTCCCATCCTGCTTCTCCTCATGCAGAGCTGAGGTGACAGCAAAGGTTTGGTCCTCAAAACCCGGAGCAGGACCTTCTCCAGGCAGCACCTTGGGTAGGATGCCCTGTCGTCCCTAACACTGAAGCTTCCTCCTTACAGAGGACCAAGCAGCAGCCTATGTTATCATTTACAGAGGTATACCAAAATGACAGGGTTGGAGGCTGATATATTCTGCCTTATAGCTGGCCACAGAACTCAGAGTATTTGTACCAGGCATTACGTCCCTTTAAAAAAATTCACATAACCTCTACCATCAGTTTCCTATTTGTTTATCCACAGGACAAGTCACACAGGGGTAGTAATTCATCTCCCATTTAGAGAAGTTACGTCCAGGCAGTGAGAGTGTACATTTATGAGCGTACAGCTCATTTGCAGACCCATTTATTACGCCACTCCATTTCACGGCCTCTCCCTGGCATTGCCAACACACGATAGCTGCTTTTTTAGATCTACCAAGCTCCTCGTTCCTAATGCATTCGAGCATCTCAGCGATATTAATGAACATATCCTCACAACACTCCCGTGAGGTGTGTGGATATTATCACCATTTACAGAGGAGTTGCCTATGGCTATACCATCTGTGGCAGACCTGGGAAGGGGACCAAGAAATCTGGTGCTTCAGCCCAGTGCGTTAACCACAGCGCTCTTCCTCCGCTCCCTTTTATGAGCCAGACACCTGTTCGCTGGTTGAGGACCACCAAACAGCTATCAGATGGTCATAAACTTTTACAGTCACTATAGACCTGAGCTGGATTTGAACCAGCATCTTAGAGGTGCAAAAGCCTTATGTATAGCCCGTTACTGGTCCCTTGAGCTAGGTATTTCTCTGGTGAACAGTTTGTTACCCACCGTAAACGCGAGCTTGGGATGCCAGCAGTCTCCAAAAGCAGGTATTACAGTGTACTCAGCGTTATTTGGGTTCGGCGGAGAATTCATACAGTAAGGGTGTGTGTCTGTGCCTGTATGTGTGTGTGCGTGTTCTTTTTTTTTTTTTTTTTTCCAAGGAAACATTAGAAATCAACCTTAAGGATGTGAGCTTGGTTTAAATGTCAGCTGAAAAACAGCTGCTGAAAAGAGATATAATCCATGAGCCAAAAAAGTGGGGTTGGGAGGAAGTTGAAATGAGAGATGTTTAGTTCACTAATGCTCCTGTGTGAGGATAAAAGGGTGAGATGTGGGGAATCTTCTCTGGCACGAGGTCCCACAAAGCGTTCTGGAAGATTCGGGTTAGCAGAATATGATCTCCCCATATGGCAGGTTTGAAAAAGTGGTGAAAGAAGTCCAAGCATATGCAGCAGTGATGTAACAGGGCCAGAGGGGTCAGGCACCTGTGACTTTCTAGCCACATTAAGTTCTTCAGAAGCTGCTTTTTGACTTAGCAGAGCAGAGTTTTCCATCACATATGTGTAAAACATTTCATCCATTACAGGTTTCTTGGCTCTTCTGGATTGATTTTGTTCATGCGTGGGAAAATTTAAGGAAACAAAACAACAACAAAAAAGCTTCTGAAACACATTTCTTCTCCTGTTTCAAAATTTATCACTCAGCCCCTTGAAGCGCAAGACTCTTGTCTTGCATTTGAAAGGCCAGTTTTTCAGAGCTGTGTTTTGTTATGTGTTGATGCTGCTTAGCACAATTAACACGCAGGGCTGCAGGAGCCTTCACCTATTACCAGGTATCTTAGGTAGTGCTATAATACAAAACCACTAATAAATCACTGCCTTCTATCCACTCTAAAACTTTACAGAGACAATATGTGAACTCTTGCCACAGGCAAAAAAACAACTGCTGATCCCTCCTCATATCAAAAATGACTTAGAGCAGAGTTTTCCCCAGATAGCTATAATCCTCAAATAATCCTCACTTGCTACAACAAAAATGACAGGAAAAATATTCACTGTTGCAATGCAGCTGACTCCTTTACCTTGCACTGTACTCGAGGAGCGAGGAAAGGAGAAGATAGGGGGGCTCCAGGCAGCAATGTGGGGCACAGAGCTCACCACAGACCTCAGTTTTTACGCAGGTTCAAGCCATCACCAAGGAGAGAATGAAAACGCAGCCTCTGGAGGAGCCCTGGCAGATTACACTTGTGGCCACCAAAGGATGGTACTGCAGCCTCCAGAGCGGGTTCCCAGCAAGAATTCCTCATCTTCCACTAGCTCAGATCACTGCTCAGGGCGACAGATGGGCAGGCACAAGCAGTAACACTAAAATACTTTAAAAATTTAGGATGTCAGCCTTTATAGTGCATATACCACTCCCACAATAGATGCGGTAAGAAAGGAACTGAGACCGCTGATCCTGAATCCTAACCTTTTTCTGCCACTAGGGATTAAATCATCTTGTTGAGCCTAAAGACTGAGCTTGTACACGATATTCCTGGCATCCAGAACGAGCTAGGGTCAGCATGGTTCCTCGACACATTGCCTCTTTCCTTCACCATGTCACTGCTCTGTATGCAGTTAGTCCATTTGCGGCCCCTTTCAAGATAGCAAATTTTAAAAATTAAAGTAATTAATTCACTATGCAGCACTTCAGAAAGTCAGTTATCAAGCTTTCCACAGTCAAAAAGCCAAAGCTGTAAGAGCAGGGCTAGCCCCTAGCCCATCCTAAAGACCCCCCTCCAGCGAGAAGAGGTGCAGGAAACACGAGCCAGACTTTATACATGCTATCGCCTCACCTTTTGAACCACCCTGAATTCACGAGTCCCTTAGTTTCAGGAACACGTTAGGAAAATAAAGCTGCTGTTAAATGAGGTGAATTCCCCTCTTGTCGACTCCCTCCTGCAATTCTGTATTTTCTCCTGAACTGTATCACAACATATGGTGCCTTATCACACTGTAATAGGTTCTTTAAGCCAGCCTAGGCAACGTCACAGGCATCAGGAGGGTTGGGTTAATCTGCACGCTTTCCCCTACCACGACTACGACCCTTGTTGCACCAACACCACCCACAGATCAAGGTGCCGGTACAAAATTCCCTCTGATACCAAACCTCGCAGCTGATGGAGGCCATGGACCGAGCTGCTCACCTTGCCTGCACATAGATATAAGGTGGGAGACGGGGGCTGAGAGGTTGAAAGGTTTGGTGTCATTAACAGCTTTGGGCACAACAAGCATCAGACAGGAGCTGTGCCACAAACCACTGCTCTCCGTTGACGGCAGCACCCCGCTGCCCGTGCACCGGTGCAGACTCTCCCCTGCGGCAAGCGCAAAGGGAAACCCACAGACCGGTGAGTCGCAACCACCCACGTGCCCAGCAGCATCACGGGGAGCCAC
>NW_009198654.1:10443-11131 GCF_000690835.1 Fulmarus glacialis | reverse complement strand
AGTGAGAGCGCTTGCAGGGCTCCCCTGAGGGAGTGGGAGTAGGGACACCTGCGCGGGGAGGGTGGGCGCTTCTCTGGCGAGCGCAGGAGCCAACAGTCAGCGCGGCCTCTGAAGAAAACGCATGTTGTCTTGCCGGGAGCAGGGGAAAGGGCTCACAAGGTGGGAGACAACGTTTCTGTGTGCGTCTGGGACCTAAAAAAAATGGCAGATGCAGGCCCAATGCCACCTTGTCAGGCATGCCGACACATAGAATCATAAAATCATTTAGGTTGGAAAAGACCCGTAAGATGGAGTCCAGCCATTAACCTAACACTACCAAGTCAACGAGACACGTAGCAGTTCTACCAAGTCCACGAGACACGTAGCAGTTTGGTCCCAGATTGCACATGCCTTTAGTTCGTCGGCTAGAACCTCAGGAATAGTTCAGGCACTGAATAAGGCTGCACCGCTTTGCTTGGCACGTTCCTTCTGGGGGACTGAGAGGATGAGCGGGAACTGATAACAATGCCCACCCCCCTGAAACTTCTGTGATTCCGATGGCTATTGCCACACAGTAGTGCTTGGATTGGGGTCACCCTAAAAATCAGTGGAGGTTGTTGCCTTCATTCCCATGTGCAAAAGGCCGTGTGATCTTCATGGCTTGCTCTTCACTGCTGGCTAAAGCAGTATTTCCCCTGTGCTTTTTTTT
>NW_009198654.1:10070-10311 GCF_000690835.1 Fulmarus glacialis | reverse complement strand
TGAGGGCAGAAATTTATTTATTTATTTGTTTCAGATCTGATTCTCTTCTGTTTGCAGTCTTGCCAGAATATTCACAGCCCCTAGACAAGAATTTCAAGCAGAGGAGTAGAATAAACCCCTCTCGTAACCTGGCAACATCTCGTCTATTGCTGTGTTAGGCAAACTGGGAAACATCAGCCGCTTGCAAGCCGCAGACACACAAGGAGCTGTCAGTAAGCAGATCGGTGCCCCAGGCCCCCGC
>NW_009198654.1:1748-9928 GCF_000690835.1 Fulmarus glacialis | reverse complement strand
TTCCCCTGGGTGGCAGGTGGGCTTCGTGTTCCCAGCAGTGTCCTGGGATGACACGCGTTGTCGTGCAGGGCTTTGTGTGGTAAGGGGGGAGCCGCTGATGTCTCACGGCAGCTGTGGTGTTAATAATTTGTCTGCGTCTGTCAATCACCTGGGGTCTCTAATGGATCCGTCACAGTGGTACCAAAGCATCCTGAGGGCGGTCAACCTGCGCGAGAGGCTGTGGGCGGCTGGGAGCGTGGAAGCAAGCCGGGCGTTGTGCCGTCGCCATGCTGCCCCCCGCCCCCTTCCTCCCTCTGTTCTCAAACTCTTTCCCTCGCTCTCACACGCTCCCTCCCTGTTCCCAGCTTTCTGCCTCCTGCTGTTTCTCTCTCTTGTCCAAAGGGGTTAGTTCTCAGTCTCGCATGCTGGAAATGCTGCCAGTGAATGTTTCTGTGTGCTGCCTGCCAGGTCCCTGGGGAAAAGGCCTGGAAATGCAGTGCAGGAGGAGCAGTGGGAGCGAGGGAAAACCATTGTTTCTCACTGCTCGCCTGCTGCATTTTCTAATGGGAAAACACTCTCTGTGAGGTACTGAGTTTTATGTCACTGCTGAAGTTGCCCCCTCCCCCCTCCTCCTTGCCCCAGAATTTGCCATCCCCCGGCGCAGAGGAGGAGAGGTTGTAGCACCGCTGCAAAAAAGCTGAGACGTGTTTTCAATTTGCCTCCTGCTTATCTCTGCTGTTTGGACAGAGAGGTTTGAAAAGCTGGATTTTCTGTCCCTGCAGAGTAAACACACAGAACCCGGCAGCACAAACTATTTCTGGCTTATCAGTGGAGGAATGCAGCAGCTGAGGCTTAGTGCGAGTGGGCCGTCAGGAAGGCCCTGAAGGGGCCCCCTCCCCACTCCGCGCTATTAGAAGTGTGAGAGCCCAGCAGGACTCAGAGGGGAGAGTTGGAGAAAAAGGCAGAAAAGGGAAAGAAAGAGGAAGAGAGAGAGTGAGAGAGGCTGAGCAGACCCTGATGGCTACAGACGAAGTTACAGGAGGGGCTCGCAAAGCTACGAAAAGCAAACTTTTTGAGTTTCTGGTCCATGGGGTGGTGAGTCGGGAAAGTTAGTGAGCTGGCTGGCTCTAAATAGAGGGATGAGTGGAAACTGGAGGCTCTGTGCTGGGCTGGATCGGCTCCTGCAGTGTGCTCCTGGGGCGCTGGTAACTGCCTTGCCAGGAGAGCACCGGGGTCTGTGGAGCCCCCAGAATATGCACTGATTCATTGATAATATAGGCTTGTGTCTGGGGGGATGTGTGCTGTGATTTTTGCTTTGATTCTCCATGAATGGTGAATAGCGTGCTTTTGAGCCTGATCATGGTGCAGAAACTGCACTGGATCTGACCCAAATGGGCTTGTAGGACACTTTGTTCTGTAAGCAAACTTGTATTTTGAAAAACAATTCTGATGAAAGCCTGATGAAGCCTTGTGGTACTGCCTCTGGTTCTTGTCTCCAGTCTTGGCTCTTATGTATCCTCTGGCTACTTAACAGGTGACTTTCAGGGGCTTGAAGAGATTAGCTCTGCAGATCTGTAACAGTCTATGGGAACTCACCCACGAGAGAATTTCAGGGTGCCATGCTTAATTAAAGCAATCCTTCAGGTCTTTAAAAATTTTCCAGCTTTTGTTTAAGAATCAGGTCTTCGATCTCCATTTAAGGGGAAATGCTAACCCTGTTTTTCTGCCATTGGAAACAATGTTCTTTAAGTGACTCTCTAGTCATTGAGAGCAGTCACCGTTAATAACATTTGGATTTCTTGTATTGATACACATTTAACAAAAATAGACGGTTAAAGAGCCCCAAGGAATGCAGATACTGTTTGGATACTGATAGTCCCGAGTGTTTTCTCTCTTGAGGATTCTGGCACCTCCTGTGACACCTTTTTGAAGACATCAGGTTGGGGGCTCTTGTGCAAAGATCGTAGAAATCTCTGGAGCTCACGGCAGGCTCCTAAGTTGTCTCCATAATTCAGGCTTACTCCAGATGTGCAGGATCTAGCATGTGTCCTGCAGATCCTGGATACGGTGGGACTTGCAAGGCTAAGGACTTTTAGGTGGCATTCTGTGTTTGTGGGAATGTGAAGAGGCGATGTGGTGCCAGTCTGTTGCGAGGGCGGCGGATGTACCGGGATGACTGAAGGGCAGGTGTGCAGGTCTGTAGCCGTGGTTTTGTGGAGGACATGTGGGTTCATGAAGGTAGTCTGGCTCAGGATGGCCGTAGCTGGGCAGAACCACAGGCAAGTTGGGAGGGGTGGGCATATGGGCTGCTTTCGCCTTTTCCAAGGTTTCTGTTGCCATTTGCACACCAGTGGTCTTCCTTTAGTATCAAGAGTGGCAAAAATAGTTATGTGAATTTGCTTCTTCCAAATCTAGATGGGCTTCATGTGAAAGCAGCACGCTAGCCTCTTAAGCATGGGAATTTTTAATTTATACCAAAATGAATATAGCAGAACGCATTTCCATTACTTATTTGGATGCTAGAAAAGTCTACCTTTTCTGCCCTGGGAGTTCTGCCACTAGTGGCATCTTACTTGAATATCTGCGTTTGCCTGGAATATCTGCATTTGTTTGTCATCTTCCTGCTACTTGTTAGTGTGGCTGGGGCTTCTTGTCTGTTATTCTGGGGCTTCTTGTCTGTTATTCTGTTGCCTGAACACATCAAGTATGACCCTCTCCTTTCCTCCATGATGATCTCCTTTAGTTCTGCTTTTGCTTCCTTGTCTGTTCTTTCCTTTAGTTTCTTCCTCATCTCAGGTTCATTTTGATCAAAACACAGGTTGGGGTAGTCAGTCTTCCATTACTTAAAAAAGATAAAAAAGTTGTAACTCCATTTTATCGCTTCAGGTCCAGTATCCTACCAAGTAAGAGAATGTGCCATCACAGCCATTATCTTGAGTTTACGTAGTGCTGGATATTGAGTTTTATTACCATCCACAGTGTGTCAGCATCTGAATTAATTCCTTGAAAAATCAAGTTACATAGGAACCTTTACTGGAATTCCTTGGAATCAGATACTGCTCTAATTTCAGGGAAAAATCTCCTCTTCACATTACTTATTTTTTATTTTATCTATGATAACATTATTTGATTTGGTTATTGCAGGCTTCTTTTTTTTTCCTCCTCCACCCCACCCCCCACCTTTTTTTCCCCCCCCAAACGGGGAGAGGTAAATAGAGGTAGAATGTTGTGAGAAAATTTTTTGCTGTGTGAACACTTAAATGAACAGGATAATTTTGCAGTATTTCCTAAGGGCAGTTAGCTTTTGGATTCACTTGATCTTTCTGGAAACATATGTTCCTTTGCTAAGGTCACTTCGCCCTTTGCTCTTGTGCACTTGATCTTGCCTTTGTTCTTTTCCATATTGCCAGCTTAGAAGATGTCTCCTTCCTTGTTTGTCCCAGTCAAATAGGATACCTCTGAAAGGTGAAATCTCTTAATGGTTAAAAATCTCAAGTGCCATACTTCATTCTCGTCCTGCTTGCGTTCTTGATAGTTTGTTACACCTCTGGTTAGCAGTTCTTCTGTGAAAAAGGTTAGATTTCTTTCAGTTATTTATTTTTACAGTTCTCTTACTCCTGTTCTGTTTCATCAGGGTCTTGCACATTGGTTTTGTGGGAAGAGAGAATTTTTTTTCCCCCCCCAAAGGCTTCATCCTTTACTTTGTCCTTTTTTTGTTCCTCTCAGCTCTATCTCAGCTCTATTTCTAGCACTTTTATGGATAAATATGGCTTTAATCACCACATCTATGTTGATTTATCTCTTTATTGATGCATTTTCTACTGTCCAGTAGTGCATTTCAGGCTGTCTTTATGACATCTCCCTCTGGGTGTCCAGCTGTTGCCTTAAATTTTGTTGACCCAAACCAAGTTACTAATCTTCCTGCAGGCCATTCCTTTTCTCAGTTTCTTCTATCCTCTAGACCCTATCATAGGCCTCCCTGCTGGCTGGATCCCTTCAATGCATGTTACCTTGGTCTCCCTTTTTTTTTTTTTTCTTTTTTTTCTTTTTTTTTCTTTTTTTCCCCTTTTTCTTACTCAGAGAGGTATCTTCCCATATAGCCTTGAGAAGGTCCATGGTGCAGATCCCGTCAAAGCTCTTGTCCAGACATCTGTCCTCTTGTGACTCAATTGCAGCAATCTTCTCCTCTTTGGTGCCTTGTACTGCTGACCTTGCCTGTGTCATCTTCAGACAAGAAGCTGCTGAGAGGTTCGTTTTCTTGTCCTGTTGTTCTGACCTTTTTAATCTGCTTCTGTGTCCTTTTTCTGTTCCGACTTTATCTTCCTTCCAAAACCAATCTTCTTGCCTTTTATACACAAGATGCACCTATAAAGGTCTATGTCCTTTTCTTAACTATCAAGTCATATCTGTATTTACAATATACTTGCTGTCAGTTCAAATCACCTTCTTTTTCCCATAGTGATCTTGTTCTTTGTCCTCTGTGCTGTGTTTAGGAAGCAATTCATGTTAATGTAAGTCCTTATCCATATTTATTTTCTGCTAATATGTGTTTTTTCATAGTTCCTGCTAATCTCTACAGTTTAATATTAGTTACACGTCAAGACTGCTAATTTATACAAACCTATGTGTCACTTAAGTGACTCCTTTGCTTATCCTCAGTCTTCTTTTTGTCTAGTTATCTACCTCTCAAATCCGGTCATAGAATTTTATGGTAAGTACAGAAATGGAATATGTTATATGAAATGGCATTTAGTACAGTGAAAGAAGGCTCTCAAAGCATGCCATCATGTAAACAAATATTTAATATCGTGATAAAAACCTCGTTGCTAGTGTTAAGACAGGCAAAAAGACAGGTCTGGTGCCCCAAAGATGTGTATGGAGTGTCTAATAGATTTATTAGTGATCTGGAAAAGGGGATGAGCAATGAATTTCATAAACGAATTTTGCATCTCTTCATACATTGCTGGGTTTTAAATGAACCGTAACGATTCAGGAGGAAGGCCTGCATGTCACTGTGAGCTGCCTAGCGTGTAGCAGCAACTACTGCTACTAAGAAAGGAAGTAAAATGTTAGCCTGATTAAGAAATGGGGCAGAGAATAATGCAGAAGCAATTGTAAATCCGTGGCGTATACTTAGAAGAATATTCTTCTGATTTTGGTCATCTGCATGAAAAACAAGCAAAAAGAGGGGTAACTCAGAGGGCAGTAGTAGTGGGAGGTTTGTGAAGACTTCATCAATAAGAGAATGGGATTTATTGATTTATTTATTTGTAATATATAAGGGTGGAGACTGCTTAGGAAAGTTGTAAAATCTCTTGTCACTGGAGGCTCTTAGGCACTGGTTAAAGAAGTAAACTTCTATCAAAGTTGATGGAGATACTGGTGATACTTCTTTGAGACGAGGAAGGACTGGATGACCTCACAGACTCATATTTCAGTATATTACAAAAATTGTATTTGTTTTATTAGAATGGGAAGAACTAAAGATATTCTCCCCAAATTGAATGGTGATCTGTTTTAAGTGGATAAAAGTCATTGTTTCTTCCAGCCAGTCATCAGTTTGTAGAGATCACTACTAGAAGTAGCAAGGTGAGGAGAATATTAGCTTTGAAATAAGTAGAACTTTGCTAATGAAAAATACCCCACTAATTTTTATATTATCATGGATATAAATACTATCTTGTCAGAGCAAAAATCAGCTAACACTAGAAAGGCTAGAAAAGAGCCTCATGAACTGTCATTTTTGGACAGTGTGTTCCACTTCCCTAACACAAGGCTGTCTGCGTGGTTCTCTGTGCTAGAAGATTGCCAGGGAACTGGTCCTGGAATGGAGTCACTGGTTTGCTGCATAGGTATTCCTTGTTTTGTTAAACAAGGAGATGTTTGGGGTGAGTGTAGGGCAGCCTGGAGAAATCAAGGGACCTTACTGCAGTGAAGAAATTTGATTAGGAAGGTACTTGCAGAAGACTGGTAGAGTGAAAACATTGCACGGCATTCAACCGTGTAAGCAAGCTTCCAGTAGAAACTGAAGGTTTCTCCTTTCGTAGCCCTGGACTAATTGCAGGCTAACAAATACAGAAAAGTTCACACATAATTAAGAAAAGAAAATCATATTAATTCTAGCTAAGGCTTTAATAGAGATCAATGTGATTTTATGCAATATGGGCTTGTTAAACAAATTTGAGTTGCTCATTGAGAAAAACTTGGATTTGCTGATGAGTATAGGTGCACAGATGTGATTGATGTTTGAATTGCTCTTCTGTTTTTTAAAAAAGAAATACTATAGGAATATGAAACAGTCACACTGGATCATTTAGTCCAGTGTCCCCAGTTGCAGGGAGCAGCAGAAGACTGCATGGGAGTATAGGAACAAGGCAAAAACCTAGTGATGCTTCATCCAAATACTCTGCGCCTTGTAGCTCTGGAGCTTTCTGACCCAAAGCTGCCTTCTATGTGTAGTACCTCTATATGGATTTTGTTTATGTAGGTTAGTCTGCTGATGTCTTCCTGAACCCATATAAACTTTCAGCATTCACAGTGTTTTGTGTCAGGAGTTTTCGCAGCTTATCTTGCATAAAGAAGTACCTGACCCTGCCAACTGCTAGCTGTTGTCTAATTCTTGTAAGGGAAGAGACAGCGAGCTCTTGATCAGCCTCCTCTTTCTCCATGCTAGTCATGGTGTTGCAGAGCTCTGTTGGTACCTCTCCCCTCCCAAAGCCTTTTTACAGAGCCAAGAGGCGCATTCTAGTTCTTCACACAAAATAACCTATTCCATACATTGTATCACAGTAGTGGATATGATCAGATCTATTAAAACAAGCAAGCTGATGGAACTCAAAGATGGTATATAGGGTTTGTTAGTTTCAATTCCAAAGATTTTTTTTTTTTTTTTTTTTTTCCCCCCTTGGTTGCATCCAAGTGCTTCGTTTGAGTTTTGGTGTCTGATTATTCTGAGCTGTGAATGGATACGCATGAAATAGAAAGGTGGTCACTAAACTTTGTCTCAAGTTACAATTCACAGTTCTGTAAATGTGATGTTTTCTAAGTTAAAAGATTTTTGGATTGTTGTGAACATTATTTAAAAATGGGTGGTACCTGGGACACTTGGACCCTGGTTCTAGGATGTGAGGGCTTTTGGGAAATGGAGGAAGGTGAATATGGCAGACAAACAAGAAGAATTGCAATACGGATGTTTCTGCTTACTAAATCTCTAAAAGATTCATAGACGTTAAAAAAAAAAGGAACTCATACGAGGTAACATCTGTGGCTATAGGAGAGGAGAGAAGCCGTCTACCACTTTTTTTTCTTGTACTTCTAAAAGTCCATTTTGAAATGGCACATTCAGTTGGGAAACCATTTGTGCAGTCAGAAACCTGTTGCCATCGAACAATATCAGTCTAGTCTAAATTTCTTAGCTGTTCCAGATACTTCTAGTGACCCGTTCTTACCTCCAGGCAGCATCTGGCTTGTGTTTATGCCTTATAGAAATCAGTAGCTACTGTAATGCCTTGACAGGATATGTTGTCTAGCCAAGGTAGGTTCTATTTTTAGTTAAAAAATGTGCTGTTTGCATACCTGGTAATTGTTGTTCTTCTCAAACTCTGTCAGTGTCTCTGTTAAGAAGCCAGTGGCTGTTCACCGCATGCCCTCGGAGTCCTCCTGTGTGGTGCCGAGATGGGTAGTCTGTGTCTTGCAGAACAGGAGTCGCTGTAGGTGCAGCTCAATGCTCTATTGCATTGCAGTGACTCCCCGCTCTCTGATCAGTCTCTTTCTAAGGCTCTTGTAGGTGGTTTTGCTTTTCTTTTCCTTTTACCTATCAGTTCTCCAGGTTATTTTCCTCTATCTGGTATGTCCAGACAGGAACCTTTCTTTTTTCTGCTTAAGCATTTTGGCTAGTATGATGTTGATGTCCCTTGAGAAAAGACTCTGCAGTAGAAATACATAGAAAAGCACCACTCCAGTGTTGTCTCATTTCTGCCATCAGACAGGAGAAGTTCACTTGAAGAATGACACAGCGGAAGAGGAAAGAGGCAGTCGTCTGATGTGACAGGAGGTTCAGGCAGGGAAGAAGGTAGAAAAGCCAAATGTGTGGCTTGGGAAACTGGGCACTGGAAGGTAGCGATGGGGTCTTGGCAGCAGTTGTTGGGGAGGTGGTATGCTTGCTGCAGTGACAGCGTGCTCGGCTTTGGAAGGGTGCAGCC
>NW_009198654.1:0-1735 GCF_000690835.1 Fulmarus glacialis | reverse complement strand
GAATGCAGGCAGAATTCTTAGGGACCAGTATGCATGCATGAAATACTGGTTGTGTGCCTTTCTCTGTGTGCT
Organism: Fulmarus glacialis; assembly: GCF_000690835.1. Classification (NCBI taxonomy): domain Eukaryota; kingdom Metazoa; phylum Chordata; class Aves; order Procellariiformes; family Procellariidae; genus Fulmarus; species Fulmarus glacialis. The sequence continues at coordinate 1,663 of NW_009198654.1, read as the reverse complement.
GTACTGTTTGGCCCTGCCTAGCTGCTCTGCTGGCAGCTCTACTCTACTCTCTGCTTCACCTTCTCAGAGCTGTGAGAGTGGTCCCTGCAGCTGGGGACATACTGTGGTCTTCCTCATTTCCTATGGCCCACAGCGGTTTTGCCCTCTGTCCAGTGAAGTGTTTGAAGTAGTGCAGAGTAACATGTGTGTATGGGATCAGTGGAGGAAAAAAGGGGATGGGTCTGTGGGTAAGAGCAGAGCTGGGTCGGGCAGGGGGGTCTAGGCTAGATGGTTTCCCAGGAAGGAGGATCTGTCAGTGCTGTTTTGCACTGCAGCCCTCACCATGGATGATACCTGTTCAGGACAGATTCCATCCCTCTGAGGAAGGGGGGAGACACAGATCCTAATCCGTAGACAGGTGCACCTCCAAGATCTCTTTCAAAAGACATAATGGTATTGTAATACTCTTCAGTATCAAGACTTCCTTTTTGTTTTTTTTTTTTGTGTCAGTATTGTGAAGAATTCAATGTATTGTCTGTCACTGTCTTGTCTTGCACATGTGTTTGAGAGCAAAATAAGCTTTTTGATAATATAAGGTAGTGCTTGTCTGTTCTCCTTTTACAAAAGTTTACATAGAGAAAACATTTCTGTATCTTGGGAGTCTGGTGGGCTTGCAGCAGGGAGGTGACGGTTGCGTAGTGAGTAATATTTTATCTATGGGTGATATCGGAGGTAGGAACATGAGAAAGGAGGGGAAGGAACAGGACAAGGGATGAGGTTGAATATGCTTTTGCTAGAGCGGCCTCCTTTTTCTCAGTTTTGTCCTTTCTCTATGTATCTCCATTTTGATGCTTAACAAAGGGAACTGAAGGAAGTTCAAAGATGTCAGACTTAGATCGAGAGTAGATTTGGCTTGCTGACCTTGTTCTCCGGGCCTTAAGGTGCCCTTTACAGACGCAGAAAAGTGGGCCTGCAGTCTGATCCTTGTTCGTCCAGGAGGGATGAACATGAGATGGCTGTGCCTAGGATCTTGTCTCTTCTGAATGACTGTCAAATGTCCCCGGCTGATTGGCAGGCAACAGCAGGCCCCATGGTCTGCTCTGTGCTGGAAGAAGGCCACGGTGTGTAGACTGGCAGACAGCAGAGAGATCTTAAGTACAAGCTCAAGTGAGAAGCGTTTTCTGGGCCGTTTGTTTCTGCTGACTCTGCCTGGGTCAGAGGGTGGGGGTGAGTACGTGGGAACGGAGAGAGCTGCTCTGTTCCAGCAGTTCTCCTAGCTGTTTATGGGAGATGTTTCCAGCTCTGCACAAAGCCTCAGTTTTGCCTGCTGCTGCCTCCTGCTGCGCCTGTGCCCAGCGGCAATACCCACAACCGGTTTCCTACATGAATACTTGCTGAATTCACCTGCCTGGCTTCCTGTGCTGGTCCCTCTCCTACCTCAGCCTTCCTTCTCTGTCTGTACTGATTATAGCCATTGGTTCTTTGCTGATCGTTCATTCCCCTTCTTTCTTTCTCCAGGTTCCTTCACGCATACAAGTGCAAGGAATATCTAAGACCTGTGGTGATCAGGGAGGGCACTGAGCTGGGGCTTTGGGGACTACACTGGATTTGGGTGGTTAATCTGGAGATGCAGGTCCAAATTACATTTAGAATTATATATTATTATAATATATAGTATAATTAT
>NW_009198653.1:5503-10042 GCF_000690835.1 Fulmarus glacialis | reverse complement strand
GAGACCCCCCGAGCATCCCGGCCCCGGCTCAGGCCGTGTCCCAACTGACTTTCCCCTTCCATTTCTGCACCATTCCCCGCGGGTTTTGCTCTAATGCACCGAAACAGCCCTTGAGGGAGCTGCTGCTGCTCGGGAGCTTCGGTTCCGCTGCTGTTCCCTGCTCCAAACAGGGCTGTGAGCTCTTATTTTGGCTTCCCTGTAGCTCACAGGGGGGCTGCTGGTGGTTGTCCCCATCCCCTGGGAGCCCAGGCTGGGCACCCCAGTCTCAGGCTTACGTAAGGGGAAGATTCAGGTAGGTTCTTGGCATGAGGTGTCTCTGATTTAACGAATTCTCCTTTCCCTGGCTTGCCAGGCACTCGTAATAATTCCTTTTTACAGCTAAGCGGACGTACGGTAGTTTAGCGCAGGTTTAGCTCTGCAGCTAAAATAAGAATTAGAGGGGTCGTGGGCTGAGCTGGTCTGGGATGGGTTTTTACTGGGGCGATTGCTGTTAGGGATGAAGTAACGCTAAATTCCCAGTAAATGGGGAAAACTACCTATTTGAGTAGGTCAGGGATTAAGAAAGCGCAAAAGATCCTCTGCATCTCTAAGTAAGTATTTAGGCAAAAGGATTTCCTACCTGGGATGGTACCTTGTGGCTCTCCTGCGGTGTCTGGAGCGGCTCTCGTGGTGGCTCTCCCCGGTGGCAGCTGTCCCCAGAGCTGCAGGATCAGGATTATACCTGGAGAAGGTCAGAGAACAGCAGCGTCGGACTTCACGTGGGATCTTGGTAGCAGAAGGTCTGTACGCCAGGCAGCTGATGGATTTTTTTTGAGGAGAAACTGCAGCAATTCAGCTTGCTGCTGTTGAGTGGTGTGGTGCAGGGAGGGTTGGGTCAGTCGTCTCCTGGATTCCTGTGGCAGGTTGAGCAGCTGGTGGAGTTGTGATGCATGTTGCTTCAGAAATGGGCTGGTCCTTGCGATTCGGGAAGGCACCATGAACGACATAACGCTGTGGGGAGCAACTTTGCCTGCTCTGGCTCAGAAGTGGGAATAATTGGGGCAAGTGAGTAAGGTGCTCGTCACGAGGCCTTGCAGCAAGCAAGAACTTAAATGCCGTAGCGAAGTCTAGAAGCGAAGCTTGTGAAGGTGAATCCTCTCACAAAGGGATTAGTGAATGAGAATGACGTTCAAATAAGAGTTACAGCGATAACCTGAAGAAAAATGAGCGTGAGCAGTGTGGACAGCCTGTTGTGAGCGGGGACTGGCAGCCGTGGCCTCACGGCTAGCTGTAGGTCAAGCCAGCCTTTCTATATACTGCAGGGTGTCCAGTTGCCTGGAATGCGTTTGGCGGTGACTGGATATTCCCGTTACCAATTTAGACCAGAAATGTATGCGAGGAGCTGTTTTGACGTGGTTTGAACGGGCAAATGTCCCTTCTACTCCAGCTAGACATTGGAGTCTGTCAGAGGGGGTGAAACCGCGTACCCCCAGCCCAGCTTTAACAGCCTGAAGGTACGACTGTAGCGGTGGCAGCAATTACTTGAGCAGGGGAGGGCACGAGATTGGCTCACGCACGGTGCGTGCTGTGCTAGGCGGTCTCGCCGAGGAATTTGGGGGGGACTAGGATCTCCGGGAACAGCACTCGGTACAGAAGCACGGCACGCTGTGCCTCCCGCGCTGCGTCCAACGAGCCAGCATTACTCAACAGACCTTTTCAATGGCGGAAGCTCCACTTAAGTGGAGCGAGTTCTGCTTTGTGTAAGTCCTTTGTAGCGAAGCTGTCACGTCTTCACGAGGAATGGATGACCGGCTTTCTAAAAATGGAAGCTAATAGTATCTTAGCTTGAAACACGCGCTAGGCGAATGATACACACGGACTCTTGGCCTTGCAGAGAAGAATAGTGCGTACGCTTTCTCAGGCTGCACAGATAAGTTGGTCCCTCCGGCAGTTTTGTTTGCTGATCCCGGCTTTGGGCAGCAAAGCTGTAAACGAAGACTGAAATGTGCTGCTGCACATGATTTGGGGTAAAAGTGCAATAGGCTCGTACAGAGCTCGAGTTAAAAGAGCCTTTTCTGCAGTTGGCATCCGTTTTTCCGGGTCTATGTTGCACAGAGCTTGGATTTGATGGTCCTAACGATGCTGACTGCTTTGGTAACGCTTTATCTGTTGCAGAAATGATGCCGTTGTGATTTCTGGAAGGAAGCTGGCCCGGCAGATCAGACAGGAAGCCCGTCACGAGGTTGAGCAGTGGGTAGCGGCTGGAAACAAGAGACCTCACCTCAGCGTTGTTCTCGTCGGTGAAAATCCAGCGAGTCACTCCTACGTACTGAACAAAACCAAAGCGGCTGCTGACGTCGGTATGTCTTGCGCTCTGTTCCGAAAAAGTGGAGCAAGTAACTGTTTTATCTTGCTTTAAGCTGGAGGCTGAGGGAAGCTTTTTGGGATGCATCCATCTGGCAGCTTTTCACCTCAGCTGCATGGCAGTCCACGTTTGCCCCGGCATTTGCTGTGACTCTTTTGGCTGCCTTCATTGTTGTACTGGGATGTAGTTAATAAACACGATTCACGTGTGCCGTTTGAATCCTTTAGGGCAACATCAAGCTCTGTAGTTTGGATTTGTGGTCTTCCTAGGGCCATATAAAGAACAGGCAGGGCTCTGAGTTGCTTTCTTTCGTCAGCTGCCTGAGATGCGGTCATCGTTCAGCAGCCTTGCTACCCTCTGACTCCTTCCAATCTTGCAAGCCGAGGTCCTGCTCGGTGTTCAGCCAAGTATGCTTCTGGAGAAAATGTGCTGAAAGGGGTTAGGGGCAATAAATGCTTTAATTTTCCCTTGGGTTCCGTGCTGCCAAAGGCTTCTTTGGAGCTGAGGTTCTTAAGTTAACGTGTGTTAGCTTACCGTGTCAAGAGGGACCATAGGACGTGCGGTTGCATCTTCACCGTAGCACACCTTGGTTAGGTTTCTCCAAGCCCTCCCTGCGCTCCGCGGGTCTCTGCTTTCAAATAGTCTTTCCCAGGTCATTAGACCGATACTAATAGTCCGTAACCATAACTCGTAAGACATGGGAAGGTCTCCAGCCTGGAAGGTGCTCGTTGTCACACAAAGCGTGCAATCCTTGGTGCGTGCCTATCAGGTTTGGCAGAGCAATGAAATAGGGCAGCTTAAGTCCGCGTGGATCAAGAAAGTTGCTCTCCCGCTTGTGGCTCTCTAATGCGGCGCTTTCAATGATTGCGCAGGAATCAGCAGCGAAACCATCCTCAGGCCGGCTTCTGTTACTGAAGAGGAGCTACTGGATTTGATCAGCAAACTCAATAACGATGCCAATGTGGATGGCCTGTTAGTACAGCTTCCTTTACCCGGTGAGTAGCTAGATTTCCATCTGTTTCATTTTTACATAAAGCTTTTGAGGGTTTGTATGTGCCAGAAAGAGGAGTAGCAGCACAGGGGCTATCCTGTGACATGAGAGGTGGCACTCTGCCATGATGCAGCTTAAAGAAGTTGATGCAGCTACTCCATCGCACAGCTGCCCGTACCAGTTAAGTTGCTGGGGGTCAGAGAAATCTGTTCCCGTGTGGGGAGTATCAGCTTCCAGAGCCAGAAGCTTGAACTCGGTTGTGACGCTGAGGCTGCCTAAAAATACCCTCTCGGCATTAGCGACGCTGTAGTCCCAAAGTGGTTCCAGTCCCCTTCTGCTGGGAGCTGTTTGCCTTGAGCTTGCTGGAAGTCTTGAGTAGCTTCAAGCTTCCAAACTCCGAAGGGACTGATGCAGCAGGTCAGGGCTCTGGCTGACTGCAAAGAGCAGGTTTTTGGCTGATCCCTGGGGTTAAATCTTTTTGTTCTCTTCCAGAACATATTGATGAACGCAAGATTTGCAACGCTGTGACTCCAGACAAAGACGTTGATGGCTTTCATGTGATAAACGTGGGGCGCATGTGCCTCGACCAGTACTCCATGCTGCCGGCTACCCCCTGGGGGGTGTGGGAGATCATTAAGAGAACTGGTAAGCTGCTGCTGCAGTATTTGGCTGCTCTCTGGCATAACTCCAGCTTGGGTTTGTTTTAAGACTCCATCTTGTCCTCTGCAGGCATCCCAACGCTGGGGAAGAACGTGGTGGTGGCTGGCAGGTCAAAGAACGTGGGCATGCCCATCGCCATGTTGCTGCATACGGACGGCAGGCACGAGCGCCCGGGAGGTAGGAGCTTGGTGGCCCGGGAGCCTGCGTGCCAGGCAGCTGCGGAAGGAAACCCTCTGCCTGTCACGCTGTCCTCTTTAGGCTCCTAAACCAGTCCCTGGAGCGCCTTAGGGACTCTGGCCCATCACGTGGGCTGCGGTCAAGGCTGTAAGGAGTTAACTCCCCATGTAATCAGTCTTGTAACATTTCGGAGCCTTCTTCAGTGAGTCCTTGTCCTCTTCCATCCCAGGTCCCTCCCTCTGACTTTGTAGGCTGTTCCCTGGGGTTTGTCATCAGGCTCTGATGTTCCTGATAAATACACGGGCGGTCTTGAAGGGGAAGATTTAGAGAAGTGGCTGGGGTTGGGTAGTACATGTGAATTCAAAAG
>NW_009198653.1:3532-5454 GCF_000690835.1 Fulmarus glacialis | reverse complement strand
TGCAGGCGATGCCACAGTCACCATATCCCACCGCTACACCCCCAAGGAGCAGCTGAAGCAACACACAATCCGTGCCGATATCGTGGTAGCGGCAGCAGGTAAGACCCGACTCAAACAGCGCAGGCAAGGCGCACAGAGGGTGCCGCGCTGCAGCTTGCCTGGTGTTTCTGACTGGAATCCTTGCTTGCAGGAGACAGTCCTGTTGGTATTGAATGTCCTGGGGCCTCCCTATCTGCAGCAGCTCTGGCAGCGTAGGAGAGTCTGGTGCTTTCATGGCTGTCGGCTAGGACAGCGAGCGAGGGGCTGTTTGAGCCAGCCTGTGATTAAGCCTAGAGGTGTTGTAGCTCTGCCTTTGAAATGTAAAATAACATCTGGCAGGAGGGCTTGGTGTGCCAGCGAGCACCTGATCAGATCTAGAGAACAGCTACAGACAGGCTCTGTTATACATGCAGACAGTTCTGTCTTCATGTGGGGAGGAGGAAAAAAAAAAAAATACCAAGATAGCATCTGCTTACCTAGGGACAGCCAAGATGCTGAGGGACAACTGCAGGGCCATCTTCCGAGCCCAGGGGATCACTCGGAGGGGTGCTCTTCTCCAGGCTGCACCCTTGGCACGGGGGTAGCTCATCAGCAGAGGGGTTGAGCTGGTTCGGGGTGACTGGCGGCAGAAGTCAGCCTGTGGGGAGGGAGGAGAGAAGTGGGGGTTGGAGATGGGGTGTGAAGAGACAAGGTGCTGGAAGGATTAGAAGTGGTGTTGAAGGTGTCAGTGGACGTAATGACGGCAGATGTGTGAATGGCCAAAGGTGGTCAGCAGACCAGAGGAAGGCTCGAGTGAAAGAGTTAACGAAGCGGAGGGTGGGAGCGAGTTCCTCGGCTCAGTCGGCTGAGGCGGCAGTATCTGGCAGAACCAAACACACCCCACCCTGAAAGGGTGGCTTAGCCCCAAGCCGCTGCTCCCCACCCCTCTCTCCCTGTCACGCTGGGGGTTTTACAGCCCCTGGGTGAGGCCAGTGCCTCTGCCAAGCTGGGTTGCGGTGCTCTCGGACCCTGCTCTAGCTTGCTGACTTAGTGCAGGTGCAAAAAAATGCTGCTGGAGCTGCGTGAACAAACACAGCCGCAGACTTCAAATGGAAGCTTTAAGGTTTCAACTTGGAGAGGATGCTTTGGTCCCAGCTGCTTTGCTGGAACTTTTTTCTGGGGGTGGATTCCAGCTCTTAGCACTCTGAGGTTACCAGTAAACCACTCAAATTCCTGACTGACGCTCCAGGGGTAGCGCTGGATTGTGCAACTGTGGGTAGACTTGCACTTCATAGAATGATAGAATCATTCGGGTTGGAAAAGACCCTTAAGATTATCAAGTCCAACCGTTTTGTGAGGCAGGAGGGCCCAGGGGGGTCAAAACATAATGTGAAGATGGGGTGAGGGGGAGCAGGGGGCTTGCTGAGCACCACCATGAGCGTGTGGTTCTGCCGTCTTCTTGCAGGCATACCCAATCTGATCACGGCCGACATGATCAAAGAAGGAGCTGCAGTTATTGACGTGGGGATAACGAGAGTGCAGGATCCCGTCACTGCCAAATCGAGGCTGGTTGGGGACGTGGATTTTGAAGGTAGGGAATAAACATCAAGGGTGCTGAGACGGGGAGGAGAAAGTCCTGGTTCACGCGACTGAGCGGATGCAGACCGATGCTTATGTTCTCTGGCTTGGTGCATCCACTATTGCACCATATGCAAGGGCGCAGCCTTCCTGTAATACGCCATGGGAAAGCTGGATGCTGCGAGGCAGAGGAGACTCAGCCTGAACCTAAGCAGTTAGGTTGCTTTGCCTCTACTCCAACTCATCACTCGTACTCCTGCTTTTAAATAAAAACATGCAGAACTTACCTTCTGGCTTGCTATTCGCTGGCCTTGCTCACCGCTTAG
>NW_009198653.1:257-3501 GCF_000690835.1 Fulmarus glacialis | reverse complement strand
GAGGGGCAGTTGCGATGAGCCCTGCGCCTCCGGCGAAAGACACTGGAGCCTTTCTCCTGGAAGAAAGAGAGGGAGCGAGTGTTCAGACTGTCAGGACTTTATTGTGGCCGCCCTCAAGAGCGCGTGTGAAGCCCACATCTAGTCTTGGACTTGACATTTCTGTGGTATAAGTCCAGCTATTAGACCTTGCTTTTTGCTTTTCCCCCAGCTTGGGCGTTGCAGTTAAGCTTGGAGGGACAGACCACGGGGTGCTCTGTCCTGCCCTGGCTAACGGGGGGGGGAAAAATCCACCTGGAGAAGCTGCTATTCCTTAGCTGGCAATCTCGAAGGGATTTGAGCAATGTTAGACTGGTTACAGCTTCATGCTGGCCAGCCAGCTTGGTAAGTGTTGCTGCTCTTGACTTGCACGCTAAGCTCTAGCTTTCCTTCCTGCAGGGGTGAAGAAGAAAGCCAGCTACATCACTCCGGTCCCTGGGGGAGTTGGGCCCATGACAGTCGCCATGCTGATGAAGAACACCATCATTGCTGCCAAGAAGCTGTTGAAACCCAAAGAGCTGGAAGCGTTAACTGCTTAACGTGGGACACTCTCTCTCTAGCACTGAAAACGACATTCCAAACTGACTCCCAAACAGGCCGATAGAAAATGCAATATTTTTATTTATTGTATTGGAAGTGGAATTTCCTATTCTGAGGTCATAGGTACTTACTTGAAGCTGAAGCATATGCACATTAGTTGTACTAAGGTGTAAGCATCTACACTCCTGGCCTACTCATGCTAGCAAAGCTGCTTTATATTTAAGCTAGCTCTTCTAGGAAGCCGGCCCTGCTCCTGCAGGGACTAGGCAGCGGGCGGGAGCCTGGGCGCACAGCTCCCCTGGGAGCTCGGTGGGGCGTTGGCAATCCCATGGGAGGGAGAGCCGCCGCTTCACGGTGCAAAAGCAACGGCCTTCATGGCTCTGCTCTCACAGAGGCTCAGTCTGCCCGGGCTGCTCGCGTTTGACTCGCGCTGAAGTCTTCTACTCAACGCTGGATGTTTCGTTTGACTTAAGCTCTTCTGTAGAAGAAGTCACTTGGGAAAAAACAAAACAAAACAAAAAAAAAAAAAAACAAAAGCCGTATGTCTGTTCTCAGCCTGCGCAGGGCCCTGGGCAGGGGCAGATCTGTTGTAACATGTTCTTCTGGTGCAGCTAAGCTGGTTTTTTTGCTATTTGGATGGTGACTTTTTTAAAAGCCTTTTTTTTCTAACCAAAGAACAATGTGGGGGCTGTTGGCGTCTACACTGGGCACACAGGAGGTTTCCTGGACTGTATTGTAAAGCGTGCAAGTACATAGTGAATAATGCAGGCTAACTCGAAATAAAGTATGAGGAGAAGAAAAACACCCTACTTGTGTCCTAGAATTATTACTAGGCAGGTTTTTCACTTCTCCCAGAAAAGGAGAGCTGCCCTCAGCAATAGTTTATTGAAGCACTTGTGACACGAGCTCCCTCTTGTCCCTACAGAGCAGGGTTAGGTCTGGCTTTTTCCCTGAGTTTAGCTAAGACACAACTGCTACACGCATCACCAACTTGGCTGAGAAGTAAGACAGTCTCTTACTTCCACATCTGAACAAAACCTGTTGAGCTCCTGACTCTGTTTCCAAACTACATGACAGTATAAACTCAGCCCTCTAATGAGTTAATTTGCAAGCTCTAATTATCCATTGAACATCAACCTTACCTGAGGTTGCGATGCCTCGGGCAGGATGGAAAAACTTACAGGCGGTATCGTCTGTGGGCAGCGAGGTAAGTCTTGGACTCCTTCCTCTTCGCATATTCCCTGGAAAGACTGATCCCACCTTTCCGGGAGCGGGAAAGGTTTGTTGTGACGCTAAAGGGCTGTTGGTGAGTCAGCACTAACCCCACATTCCTGGCCCTCTCCTGGAGGGGAGAGCGCTTATAAAAACACTAAACAAGGGGGAAGAAAGCTGAGGTTCAGGGACTCTGCACCAGAAACACACTAAGAGCTGAGACTCATTGAAACGAGGTTTATTGGGTTGTATCACCGAGAAATACAAAATGGCTAAAGTGGTACTGTAATGGAGGTGGCAAATCTGAGACGCTCCACTGTTTTCATATACAAAAAGTATAAACCATGTGTGAACCTTGCAAAATGAACAAATTTAGTCAAAACAAGCTGGATGCTAGAGTGGCTTCAGCTCTGCTCTATGAAACATCTACCAGAGTCCGCAAAGCCTTTCCGGGGGTGCTGCCTAGTAGAACTGACGTACTGGATAAAGCAAATTAACCTGTTTGATTAAAATCATAAGCCTACCTGTACCACACTTCAGCTACCGCACAGGAGATTGGTACAAAACGCTACAAAATAGACACGATGCGTTCAAGTTGAAATAATTCTTAATGTTAACGTCAAGCTACGTGGCTGCCACTTAAGTGGTGGTGGGAGTAATACCGTGTTATTTATCTCGCCACGTTCGCCCAGGAGGTGTACCTGAACCAGAAAAAATTGCTATAAATAGGAAACTGCCTTCAAGTCTTTGTTGGACTCGACTATTTACAGAGAACTGGGATCTGTCCCACGCAAAGGTTCAGACCAGTTGCAATATTTAACTGGTGTCCCAGAAACCCCCCCCTATGACTGGTATAAATATCAGGTAGGATGTTTCTGCTCAGGGGAAGGGTTGGGGCTCAGTGAGGCTTGAGATAGAGTAAAAAAGAATCCATCTAGCAAGAATGAGTAAAAGAAAGAGATTTGAGAGGGTTGCTTCAGACCAGCGTTTCTAAACCGCAGCTGGGCTTAGTCCGTGGAAGGGAAAAAGAACCTTTAAGAGCCTCATGGCTTCCCTGGCGCTGCTGGAAAAAAAGATGGTGAGAGCTGGGCAGAGCCAAACAGAGCTCGGTGCCCGCGCTGGCTCCTAACCTGCTCCCTTCCCTTCCTTTCCCGGAGAACCCAGAGGCAGCGGCGGGTGGGAAGAGCCCTTTACGGAGCCAAAACGCTGACGGAGACCAAGCGGGGAGCTGCTGGATGCGAGCCCGAAAGCACAGGTAGGTAACGTGGCGGGGGATGCGCTTGCTCTCCTCTCCCTGTTACGAGCCGCTTGCTGGTAAACCACGAGCAAATAACCAGGATCGAGGAGCTAAAGTGGGTGCAAAGCCCCCTGCGCTGGGGCTGGGCAGGCGGAGCAGGCTCCGCCAGCGAGATAAGGGCTTGGGCACGTCTCGCTCCCATCCGGAGGGAGAGATAGG
>NW_009198653.1:0-244 GCF_000690835.1 Fulmarus glacialis | reverse complement strand
CCCCCCCCGGGGCCAGGGGCGGCCCTGGGAGAGCTGCGGGTGAGGACACAGGGACGGGCGACCAAACGGCTTCGCTGCAGCAACCGTTCCCATTTCCCGGTAGAAACCGGGCCCCGCTGCCTGCAGAAACCATTCCCGATTCCCTGCGGAAACCAAGGCCCCGTTCCCTGCTCTGCTCTCCCGCCGCAGCCCGGCTGCTGTTTGTTGCCCTTAAACCAGCGCTGCTGTTCCTCCTTCACTTCCT
>NW_009198652.1:352-1007 GCF_000690835.1 Fulmarus glacialis | reverse complement strand
GGCGAGCCGGTGCTAGCGGTTATTTGTGGGAGGTGATGCCGGAAGGAAACCTGCTCGGGATGATGGTGTTTGGGCGGAGGAGCTCCGAAAGTTTCCTTTGCTCCATCCCCACCCTGAAAACCGCTTCCTCTCCGTGGCTCCCAGCACCCTTCCTCCCCTGGCCGGGGTGCAGGGGGGCCGGGGAGACAGTCCCGGGGCGCGGGGAGCCGGGCTGGAGACACCCAGAGGCTCTGCTGGGATGTGGGAGGGAAGCGGGACCTGAGCCAGCTCCCCTGGAATTTGGGGCAGGAGGATTTAGCAAAACAAAACACGAGCCCTTAAAGGAAAAAGCCCAGCGTCAGCTCGGGGAAAGGCAGCTCCGGAATTGAAAACGGGGATGGTTTGTGGAGACGGTAGAAAAATAAGCTGGTGGCTCAGGGAAATGAAGGGAGAAAAGCGGCGCAGATGAGAAATTTTTAAACGCAGGCACTTGACTTAAGAAGCTGAAGGTATTAAGGGGGAGCCCTGCGGCGTACTCAGCATCCTAAAAAAGCGCTTTTGCAGAGTTTATGTACTGGTCAGGAGGAGCAGGTGAAGATGCCGCTGGCTCCGTCCCTGTCTCCAGGGCAGGCAGCGATCCCGCTCCGGCGGGTGCCCACGTGGCTGTAGGCAGCTG
>NW_009198652.1:0-339 GCF_000690835.1 Fulmarus glacialis | reverse complement strand
TGCTTGCCCTGTCCCATCGCCGTGGTGTCCCCTCCAGCACAGCCCAGTGCCGGGATGGTCGCGGTGGGGTCTGTTTGGGAACTGGGAAGCGGAGTAGTGACATGAAATGGTGCCGTGGGTGGGTGACCGGCGCGGGGGACAGAGCTCGCGGCTGGGCTCCCTGTCCCCACCTGGGAAAGGGGATAAAACCTCAATTGCTTTGGTGAAGCCCCTTGAGACCTGCTTGGATGTGGGGATGGGGAAGGTCCTTCCCCGCCTTGGTGGGGCTGTGGTCCCCCCATCTGTGGGGCAGGACCTGGGAGCTGTTACCTCCAAGGAGCATCCCAGTGAGCACTGGTC
>NW_009198651.1:1116-2397 GCF_000690835.1 Fulmarus glacialis | reverse complement strand
ATGTGCCAGTGTCGGGTCCGTCCGCCTGCCCCCAGCCCCGCTGTCCCCCCGGGAGAGGGGCCTCCGGCGCCTGCCCCGGTCTTGCTCGCTCGGGACGCAGCAGCCTCCGAGCCAGATAACCCCATTTTAAACCCATATAGTCCCAAGGAGCCTGAATTCTGGTAGAGCGAATTTTTGTCGGCAAAAACCTCTCGTAGTAACAGATTATTTTGTTCTTTCTAGGGACGTGGGTCACTTTTGGAGGTCAAATCTCAGATGAGGTAAGTAATGCTTGGTGTAAGTATAATGCATGAAGTAAAACCCAATACGAGATATTTTTAAATGAAACCATGGCTACCGAAATGAGAGGAGCCTGTTTCTGTACAAGGAAATGGCAGAGAATTACTAGGCAAAGCAATACAAAGTTTGCACTTCTGCTACAAAAAACCTTAATTAATCTGACATTTCCAGAGATCAACTTTGAGGGGTAGATGGGTTTTTTATTAAAGCGATCTTCTTTTCCGTGCTGTTTGGAGCGATATTTCCGTCCTTACCGTTGGCAGTGGCACCGTTCCTGGAGCAGAAACTGGAAACTATTTTTGCATCGCGTGTGTAATCAGCAACAGTCATAAATACAGGCAGGGCCTCGGCTTACAAGGAGCTGCCGGATGATTTATTTTTTACATAATAAGATGAAACAAATGAAAATGAGCTTGGGTTTCCTACGCGCTCTTGCCCGTACCAGATGGCTCTTAATCTCAGTTAATAATCCTCCCGAGCGCTGGGCAGCACGTGGGTTTCCCTGCGTCTCAGGTGCGCTGCGGATGCTAGCCATCAAAAGCAGAGCCACCTCCCGGCAGCCTTCCCTCTAGTACTGTGGCAGAAACCCCAAAATAACTTTTGCAGAAGGAAAACGGCCCAGGAGTCTGAATTCAAAGGTTTTTTTGCTTTTTGGCTCGCTTGATCTTTGGTGGTATTTCTTCTGCTGACGGCGGATCACCGACTTCGTTGCTCTTTCTTAGCGTCGCAGGCTGAAGCGAGATGACTTGTTTCGATTATGGATTTGCTCCCTGGCTCTCTTGCCCTCCTTGTTTAAGAATAAGTCAATGCAAAGTGTTCATGCCTGGAAAAAGAGGACTTAAACGCAGCCCCATCCTTGGGGGATGCCCACCCTAAGGACGTTGGCGAGGCGCCCGTCCCCCCCGGCGCTGCCAGCCCCCTCTGGGTGCAGAATCCCCCCTGGGGAGCAGCGGGGCTCGGGTGGGGATCACATGAAGTGACCTTCAGGTGTTTAAGTACCTC
>NW_009198651.1:0-1064 GCF_000690835.1 Fulmarus glacialis | reverse complement strand
GGTAGCCAAAAAAAAAAAAAAGAAACTCTTACCATGGAAATATCCTCCCTGTGTTAAACTCCACAGATACGCAGAGTATCTTCCATAACCCTATTAAATTTTTGGCTGCTTTCCTATTAGAAAGCCCAGGACTTTCCTATGAGAAGAGATTAATTCCTCCCAGGATGAGTCAAAGGGAAGTTGATGTAAATCTGTGTTTTGGTGCCGCTTGGGCCAGCGCGTGAACCCCCGGGTGCCCTGCCGAAGGGTCTCGCCCCCCGGGCAGGGGATGCTAACGCCCCTCCCAGCCCCACTGAAGCCCCTTTGCTGCAGCTTCAGGGGGTTTTTCCCCGGCTGCTAGCTGCTCGGGACGCGGTCTGCCAGCCCTCACCTCTCCCTCTCTGCTTCCCCGAGGTGGCCGAGCAGCTGATGACCATCGCCTACGAGAGCGGCGTCAACCTCTTCGACACGGCCGAGGTGTACGCGGCCGGCAAGTGAGTGCCCAGCATCCCGCTCCGCTTTCCTGGGGCCCCTCCGCCTTGCTCTGCTCCTCCCGGTGTGGATATGGCTCTGGTAGTGGGTAGTGCCTGGGAATCCCCCTTCTCCCCCGGGGGGGGACAGAAAAACCTTTATTTTGGGAGCGCTCCTAAAAAAAAAAAAAAAAAAATTAGAAAATCAAAACCAACCCCCCTTGCACCCAGCTGAAGCCTGTAATGTATCGCTCGTGCCACTTGCCGTTGGCACGGGGAGAAAAATGTCCTGAATAAATGAAAAGTCAGTGCACATCTTAATGGTGACGGGTGACCTGTGCCAGCGGCATCTCCCTGGCTGCAGCAGAGCTAACGCTCTTGGTGTTGCGGCAGGACTTGGGGGGAAAAATATCCATCCATAATATATTTGACTTTGGCTGATTTATATGGCTTTGTGTTTAGTGTAAGAGGTGGACAGGGACAGGGGGGACAGGGACATCACCTCCCTGGTGTGGGGATGAAGTGGCTCTGCCTTCCCAGAGCAGGTTCAAGCAGACGTAGGGCACGGGGTGGGAGTGGGTGGACGAGGTGCTTTGCACCGATGCAGGGGACCTG
>NW_009198650.1:0-227 GCF_000690835.1 Fulmarus glacialis | reverse complement strand
GGCGGCCAGGCGTGGCTGGCTCTGGCAGTGCACCCTGTGACACCCGGCTCTGTCGGCCATCCCCGCTGACCCCCCACATGGGGTTTCCCGCTGTGGGACAACTCCTGCAACACCGAGCAACCGCGTCCTGACGCCTGTGCCTCTAGGCTTTCCCCTTCCCCACAGCAAACGGCCCCACGGCCCCGCTGGCTCTGCAGCCGGCGCAGCAGGGGGGTCACCCACGGTCC
>NW_009198649.1:1736-2233 GCF_000690835.1 Fulmarus glacialis | reverse complement strand
GGGGGGTGGTGCATCGCCCAGCACCCACCTCGATGGTTCGGGGCTTCCTGGTGCCCCAGTTCCCCCCGACCAACCGCAGCTATTTCAAAGCCCAGCTTTGCTTTTTCGGTGCCAATGCGTCTCCTCCATGTTCAGCCTTTCCTTGCCCCGGGACAATAAACAACAACCTGTCTGGAGAAACTGAGGAAGTCCAGAAAGCCACAGGTCATTGAATTTAGGGGGGTTAAAAGGCCAGCTCAAAGGGCGAGGGGTGAGATTAGCAGGAAAAGCATCACTGAAGACCCCACCATCTAACAAACTGCTGTGGAGGTGTAGGGATCCTGACCGAAGACCGTTGCATGTCGAGGAGTTAGTGGCCCACGTAACAGTTAGCCGGAGGAGGCTCAGGTCTGTGCCGTGCCGTGCCGTGCCGTGCCATGCCGTGCTGTGCAGTCTGGGCCAGGGGAATTTCTGCAGACTGGGACTGGTGATAAACCAGCCCTCGGTGTCTCCCTGTC
>NW_009198649.1:1371-1699 GCF_000690835.1 Fulmarus glacialis | reverse complement strand
CAGGGCCGGACGCAGTGAGATGGCCCTTGCGGGTCTGCATGGAGCCACCAAAGGGAAACGGGACGGGGATGACTGCCAAGGGGTGCCCACGGCCCTGCCCCACTGCCGGGGGGTGCGGGAGCAGGCAGCCATTTGGCTATTGCCGGACGGGGTGGTCTTTGGTGGTGTCCCCACCAAAGGGAGCAAGTTTTGCGGCAGGTTTTGGTGCCCACCCATCTCCTCGCGTCCCTGGGCAGGGCACGAGGTCTGCAGATGGGTGTCCCGGGGGCTGTCCTGTGCCCGACACCTCTCTCTTTTCCCCCGACAGTCACCTCTGAACAGATCGAGC
>NW_009198649.1:889-1190 GCF_000690835.1 Fulmarus glacialis | reverse complement strand
GGGCTGCCAGGACGAGCGTGTCCTCCCCGGTCATCCCACGGCCGTGCGGAGCTGGCTCTCTGCAGCCTGGCACTGCAAATAACCTGAGGAGAAATGAGCGGTGAAGCAGTGGCCTGAAAGCAGGGTCGCTCCTGCCAAGCACCCCATTTCCCCCCAGCTCTAAAATCAGTTTTGGGGAGGGAAGTGAGAAGTCCCTACACAGCAGCTACGGTGGGCTTTGCAGTTGCCCTTTTCCCCCTCCTCGGCATCTGTGCAGGCAACTGTGCACCAAAGCCACGACTCCGCTTCCTCGGGGAAGCTC
>NW_009198649.1:0-875 GCF_000690835.1 Fulmarus glacialis | reverse complement strand
TCCCCAGCCGCCCGAGGAGCCAGCGCGGGCCGGGGAGCCCAGCTGCCCTCTGCTTCCCCCTCCCCTGGAGATTATTTCTTGGCTCATTTGCTTTATAAAAAATTGATAGCGAACGACCAGCACGGGCTCAACCTGGCGTCTGTGCAGCACAACACGGGGCGGCAGCGAGATGCAGCGGGACGGCGCAGGGCAGAGGAAGCCGAGGGGAGGGTGGATGGCAGAAGCCCCTTCCCTCGCCTCGTTGAGCCCCATTCGGGACCTTATTCCTGGGAAAACTCTCTGAAAACCATGCAGCTATTTGCAGGTCAAGCTGTGCAAAGGGCCCCAGCATCGGTCCAGAGCTTCCCAAGGACCCATTTTAGTGAGGACAAAAATCCCCCGTAGCTGCACCGAGCGCAGGCCGATGCGGTGGCGCAGCTTGCTTTCAGTCTGAATTGAGGCAAACAGGGGTTTTAATGCCAAACCTCTTTTTTTTTCATGATTGCTTTGAAAGAATGGGGTTCGGGCTTCTGCCCAGCCCTTCGGTGACCGTCGCAGCATCCCCCTCCTCCGCGGCTCCCTCACGCTTCGGGCTGTCTCTGTTTCCTTTGCAGCAAGGAGAATTTTGACAGCATCCCCGATCTGGAGTTCAACCCAATTCGGGGGAAAATCGTCCATGCCTTTTTCGACAAGCGGTAAGAACGTCCCCGGCACCGTGGGGAGGGTCGGCGTAATTGGTTTATCCTCTGAAAGCGGGACATGGCTGAGCAAAGATCTTCCTGAAGGCTGGGGTGGAGCCAGGGTGAAAATCACAGACATTTAAGCTAAGTCTGAGGGAAAAAAAACAGTCCTAAAGCTTTGCCGAGGGATGTGCCGGGCTCTGCGGCAGGCGGGAG